>NC_061118.1:135147261-135218943 GCF_002878395.1 Capsicum annuum
TGTAAGTCATCAGTAATAACATATGCTTCATAAATCTCATAAATCATTAACCTCAACTCAAACTCTTTGACTCATGACTTAGAGTGACTCAGTAACTCATGGTACTTAGATCATTATGGATGTGGGAGTTTCTTATAACTGACATAACTACACCATGTGAGCCGCATGGAGTCCAACGTTTTGCCCTCCTAAGGAGAGAACCCCACATTAGCAGGGGTGTTGTACTCTTGCCAGGGAGTACAACCTCAATCTCGTTATCACAATCCCATACTTGACCTCTGGCCCACAATTATCAACATCAATCCTACGATGGCACGTAGTTTTGGAGAAATACCACATTTCCCGCTCGGTGCTAAATACTCTTCCCAGACTCAGATCAGAACGCATTAGAAAATCCACCTTAATCAATATCAATTCATGGGTCTATTATAAATACCAAAACATAAATATATATATCTCATCTGTAAATCTTAAACATCTTGTGGATTCCTAACCCGACTCAACTCAACACAATCTTTCTCAACATCAAGTACATTTGCTTTTCGATCATTTTCAAATATCAAAAGCTTCAAGGAAACATCATAGGAATCACTGTTGACTTTCAATCTCAAATATCGATATATATGTTCAATAGTCAAATTTCTCATGGAAAGGCATAACTCATGACACTTGTCTTAAATCGCTTAGAAATCATCAATACATAATGACAATATACAACTCATGGAATAAATTCTCAATTTAAGAAACATGATGGTAAAATAATCATAAATATCAAACTTATTCAACTCAAATCTCATAAATCATAGATAAAGAAATTTGGGTGTAAACCCACTTGCAAAATCATGTAAATCAATAATAGAAAGTAAATTTTTAGGTACAAGAACGAAAAGAGTGTTCTTGTTCAAACCCCACATACCTTGAATTATAATTTTGGAGATGTGGAAACTTGTTTGGAACTTCTTTCTCACACTTTTAGACCAAGATTCTTGATGCTCTTGACTTGGGGAACTTAATTCTCAAACAACTTGGAGAAATCCATGGAAGATCCTTGAATTTCTTGGAAGAAGATTGAATTTTTGGGTTTTGGAAGAAACCTAATTTCTAAATGTTTCTTGGAAGAGGAAAGGAGAAAAATGAATGGCTATTCTCTACTAGGATATATATATAAGACCATATAGGGCAAAAATGACCCAAATACCTTTTTAAAAAAGCTGAAATTCACTGATCGGGGCCTGTGACGGTCGATCTGATGGTCCGCCAAGTCTCGTGACGGTCCACCAGATCGTCCATCACTCGAGTGCCAAAACTAGAACGTTCTTCCTCGAAGTGACGGTCCGTCAGAAAATTGACGGACCACCAAGTCGTCCATCATTCGAGTGCCAAATCTGGGCCATTCTGCCTTGACGTAATGGTCGAAGTGATGGTCTGTCAGGAAACTGATGGAACACCAAGTCGTCCTTCACTTGAGGGCTATAAATGAGACATTCTGTCTCGACCTAACGGACCCCTTGATGGTCCGTCAACTTTTGACGGTCCACCAACTTGACCGTCGCATGATGGCCTAAAAAAGAAGTCACTGCCTTGGCTTGACGGGGCACTTGACGGTCCACCAGGAACCTAACGGTCCGCCAGGTCGACTGTCAAACCTGGGCGATCCAATACCGTTTAGTAAAACGGCCATAACTCCCTCGTCCGATGTTGAATTTCAATGAAATTGGTATCGATGAAAAGCTTATTCAATTCTATACATGACAAAAAGTATAAATTAGAGAAATACAACATGGTTTAAACACCAATCACTTTGGAAGTCATACATATCCACTCAAAAGACGGATTTAGGCTTAAGAAATGATCAGAGTATTACACAAATAGAGAGGGATCAACTAAAATAAAAATTGATTTTGACCGAAGAAAGAGAGAATAGCCTAAAAATGATGGTATGTGGTATAATTCTAATATTTGTTGTTTGAAAAGGTGTAACATGAATGTAGTGGAATTGAATAAATAAAAATATTTTAATTTTACTAGAATGTTAATACTACTATTCATAGTCGATCAAACTAAATATCAACTTAAAATCGACTAGTGTGGTATGCTAGCAATATACAAAATATTTAAAATGCATTCTATGATTTTAACCATACAATGTATCATCTATGATAACACAATGCATATTCAAATTTTTTGCGATAACATAGTTTGATAAAAACAGATTCACAACAGAATTCAAAGAACTTTCATAAAATAAAAAATTATTTGTGATATCATCCAACGACCATTCAACTTATTTGTTGCCCAAATTAAAAAAAAGTCTTAAACTTTCACTACATTACCATTCAAATATCTTTTTTCTCATCAATACAAATATTATCGTTGATTCCATCACCACATCATGAACATCATCTTTTTCTTTCTTGTTTTTCTCTTCTTCTTTCTCCCTTTTCTTCTTTTATTCTGCCTCTTCTTTGACTGTTTTTTCTTTTTATTATTTCTGTTCTTCATCTTTTTCTCAGGTTCTGCTTCTTCTTCATCTATTTTCATTAATTCTTCTTCATTTTTCCCAGTTTTTTCGAAAAAAAATTTCTATACTAAAATTCATTACAAAATGGATAAACAAATAAAATACAGTAAAATGGATCTAGAAATAATCGAAATCTAATTCTAACTTATCTTAGAATAAAAAATAGAGACCTTTGTCATTGGAGAAGAAGATGAAACAAAAATGGAGTTTGGAAGTTTTTTTTTTGGGGAGTAGAAGAAAGAGGAAGAGTAAGGAGGAGAGAGAGCGAATGAGTTTTGTTTAATATTAAAAGAAGTGGAGGTTATTAGGTGTAGTTTATTAAATGTCTAAAGTCTTAAAAATGATAAAAAGGCCTTGACCTATGTGTGGATCCTACTTTTTCTACTTTTTGAATCCTAACCTTAAAAATTAAATGAAAAAGAAACTTAGTGGATATTTGATAAAATAAATTTAAAAAGTGGGCACAATCCCAATTCTTCTCGGGAAACTCTCACAAAAGTTTACACCACAAAAAAAAGAAGATGAAACTAAAAGGGCTGATGTTCACAAAATTTTGAGAAACTTTATATACATGGTTGCAAAGCGCAGATAGCCGAGGGAGGCGTAGCAATTTGGAAAAAGGCTAAATATGATGAATGTACTTAACTTCATACTGTTGTTTCTTAGTTCTTTTTTTAGCTTTTGTATTTGGCTTAGTGAAACCTTTTATCTAGAAGTGTATTTGGTTTAATGAAACCTTTAATCTAGATTTTTCTTTACTAAAACTTTTGTAGATGAAATAGCTGTCATGGTTCAATAAGTAAAAATGTGCCCGGGTTTTAAGGGAGATAATGCGGATAGCAAATTACATGCGAATGAGGGTGATTTTACTATTTTATCCCTATAAAGTTCTTAAATATTACTTCGTTAACGACACAGGCTGGCTATATAAAAATAATTGATCCACCATTTTAATTCTATTAAATGGTCCTTTCCTAATTTGGGTTATTTTGGCTAGATAGTTTAAATGCAGAAAAAAAAATAGAGCAACAAATTTATGGATAGAAATTGTATCTTTGTTACATAGAATGTGATGTGCATAGAATTTGTATCATTGTTGTATAAAATATGTATATGTATAAGATGCATATAGGAATTGTAGCTTTATTTCATAGAATATATATCTGTATAAGATATCTATTGAATTTGTATCAATATTGTATAAAGCTGCCAACAAATGACTAGAAAATAGAATTAAAATTCAATGGTCATTTTCATATCAATAGTTTCAATTGAACTGCTATTTGTGTCATTTCCTCATTTCAAATGGCTTATTGATAAAATATTTATGTTAAGTTAGTCGTTTCATTTATGAAATCAAGAGACTTTTATTATCTTCTTTCAATACTACTTATAACTAAATGATTATGTATATAGTTAAATTTATATTTTCAAAGCATAATTAATAATTTAGTAAAATAAACTCCTTGTAAATATTTTCTTAAGAAAAGTACAAAATCAATAAAAATCAACTATTTTGAAGCGAAAGGAGTAGTTCCTTCCTTTTTGTTTATGTATAAAATACATACTTTTTTGCCTCTCAAAACCTCAAATATTTTTACTTTTACATGCTCATTTGTTTCTAAATTTCTATTTTTTCCGTCTATTTTTTCTGTTTTTGTTTTTTCTTTTTAATTGTTTGAATTCATTTTTTCAACCATTATTTTTCTTTTATTTTTTTTTTTTTCATTTTTTTTTTTTTTTTCTATTTTTAAATCATTTGTCTCAACCTTATTTTTCTTTTACATTTTTTTTACTCCTTTTTTTCAAATTTATCTTTTTTTTTCTTTTATTTTAAAATTTTTTTCCTCTCATTTTTTCTCGATCTTATTTTTTGTTTTTTCCTTCTTTTGTTGTTTTTCTTTTTTTCACAATCTTTATTTGTTTTTTCTTCTCTTTATTCTTTATTCTCAACTTCTATTATTTTTTTCTAATGAACAAAAAGTTGGATAATCCAAAAAAAGAGAATCTTCTTTCTTTGACGTCGAAGTAAACTTAAGGGTGTGACTTGTTGTTCGAAAGTACTTTGGGATAAGACTTGCCTCTAAGACAAGAGTTATAGGGCATCTCATAAATCAATGCACAATGTGGTAGAGTTAACTCTTATCCTGTAACTTTTGTCCTTGGGGTGTAACTTGTGGTTTGAAAGTCCTTGGGTCTAAGTTGTGCTTCTAAAGCAGAATTTATAGAGCATCTCATAAATCAAGGCACAATATTATAATGTCGATTCTTACCCATGGGGTGTAACTAGTTATTTGAAAGTCATTGGTCTAAATATTGCCTCTAAGGCAAGAGGTATAGACTATCTCAGACGAAACTGGCTATTTGAAAGTCCTTGGGCTAAGTCTTGCCTCTAAAGCAAGAGTCATAAAACATCTCACAAATTGAAACACGGTATGGTCATGTTAATTCTAGCCCATGAGAAGTAACTTTTTGTTTGAAAGTCTTTGGTCTAAGTTGAGCCTCAAAGGCAAGAGTTATAGACCATCTTATAAATCAAGACACAATGTGGTAGTGTCAACTCTTGTCCATCGGGCATAACTTGTTGTTTGAAAGTTCTTGGGATAAGTCTTTCCTCTAACGCAAGAGTTATAAAATATCTCATAAATAAAGACTCAATTTAGTAGTGTTAACTCTTTCCCATGGAGCGTAACTTCTTGTTTGAAAGTCCTTCGGCTAAGTCTTGCCTCTAAGGCAGGGGTCATAAAACATTATATAAATCAAAACATAATATCGTAGTGTCAACTCTTGCCAATGGGGCATAACTTGTTGTTTGAAACCTAAGTCATAATCTACCTCAAGGCGTTGAAATCCAAGCCTAATGTCCTTTAATATGGAGTTTTCTCTTTTCAAATGATCTTGAAATCAACTTAAATGATACAACTATGATATCTGCACATTAAAATAAAGCTAATGATACTCGTATTATCCATATTTCAGTTGGGATTAAAAAATAAGTTCAAAAATAAAAAGGGTAAAATTAGAATTTTATCTTAGAAACACATTTGCCGAGGTTCTAGGAGTCTACAGTTAAAAATCCATACAAAAATAATGTCTAAATTGAGGAAAAATTATTTTTAAGCTTTACCTGCAAAAACCTCACAAAGTTCATTTCAAACTTTAGACTAAAAGGTGTTTTCGAAGGTATAATTAATATAAAATAATGAAAAGATGAGTTTAGAGGTTACCCACATGAAAATGATGAATAAACCCTAGCAAAATCGTCTTTCCCGAAGCTTGGAGGTCCAAATATAGATTTAAAAAGCCAAATTGAAGTATGCATTATATTGTTCTATGAACAATGCCTCGCGATCGCAGACCCCTACCTCGCGATCACGAGGGTCAATGTTAATTGACAGTTAAACTAGTCATCGTAGTTTCATATCTGAATTCGCAATCGCAATGAGTCAACCCGACCCGATCCACCGATTCACCCATCACGGCCACAGTACCACCACCATGCAATTCTAATGAATTTTTTCATTAGGGCCCACGATCGCAACATATGACCACTCGATCGTGATGAAGGACCCGATGTAGTAAAAAATGCTACACCAATAGATTTTTCAAGTGAAGAATTATTTTTGAACAGAACCTCGAGATTCGTGTGGAACCCTACTGAAACAAACCATACATGCTAATAGACTATTTTCATGTTCAAGCTTTATTTAAATTTTGAAAAAGGGATCATTGTCAACAAATTAGCCCCCGGGACCCGCCTTAGGAAAATTTTACTAATTTTCAAACGGAGGATTAAAATGCAAACTAAGATTTTAAGCTCAAACCAACCCGGCTACTAATCCAAATTTGACATTTGGGATCTAGTGAAATTGTCGAAATCGTCATCTGACACTCAGAACATAAATTGTTGACCAAGGTTAACTATTGGACTTTCAAAACCTGCAAAACCAAAACTCTCCCAACATCATTTCGAAGGTATTTGAAATATTTCAACCATCCACACACCCCAAAATTAATATGTAGCAACTACAGGAAAGGGAAAAATGCTCAAATCCTAGAAAAAGTAAAATTTCACAAATCAGGTCGTTATAGTATCCACTATTAAAACTCTAACTCCTTCTCAAACTAAAAGGCAAGGAAATACTTAAGTCAGTAAAAAGCTGGGCTAAATAATATATAAGTTGGACTCAACCTCCTAAGTAGCCTCCTCAATAAAAAGGTGTCTTCGCTGAACCTTAACCATAGGACTATCTCTTAAACGCTTAGACTCCAGTTAAAATGGACATTGTCTTCAATTCAACCTCTCATCCTACTGAACTGAGTCCCAATGAAGCACATGGGACTCGTCATGAATAAAGTGTTATAGTATACATACTTGAAAAAATGGATGAACAATTGAAAAATCTGGAGGTAAGGCCAACTTAAAAGGGACCTTTCCAATATTTGAAATATCTCAAAAGGTTCGATGTACCTCAGGATAGGTTTTTCCCTTCACTCGAACTTCTTCACGCCCTTCATATGTGATACTCTAAGGAAAATCCAATCATCAATCCCATACTTTTATGCACGAAACATATGGTCTACATAAAACTTTTGCCTACTTTGGGTTGCCCAAAGCCTATCCTGAATCACTCAAACACTATTCAAAGACTCTTGAAGTAAGTCGGTACCACGGAGCCTAATATCAAAAGTGTTAAACCAATCAGTGACTCATAAAGTGCCATCACAATACTCGAATGGTAGAAAGTATTATAAGCAAACTCCGCTAAGACTAATTGTTAATCCTACTTACCTCCAAAGTGCATAACTGTCATGATCCAACCCACAAGATCATGTCAGGCACCTACCTATACCTACTTTATATAGGAGAATCTTGAATCTCACATAATCAATGTAAAAGTTGTTACAAAGTTCACTTAACCAATGTTATCTATCCTTTTAATAACAATTCAACTATTCAAATGATTATTAAATCAATTCATTCCATGCTTTTTTTAATACACAAGATATGAAAATTAAATGCGTAAAACAACTACAAGTGACTCCCTAGAACCTAGCCTAAATAAATATAAGGGCACTAGATAAGAAGTAAAAATATCAATGGTGCTACATCCACATAGGATAAAAATAGTAGGAGGTACTGCTGAGTATTTGATGTTGCTGCTATAGAAACTCCAATTCACATATACCATGACTACACCCCCAAATAGAAGTATGTTAAGTGTAGCATCAGTACAACCATACGTACTGGTAAGCATCATCGATCAACCAAGGTTAACAAATAACATCAATAATAAATATGGGAGAACCATAACATCAAGTAAAGTTTTATTTTAAACCCCCAATTGAGCATCCACAACCTATCAACTTAGCATTTCTGTGATCTACCTATCATTTAATATTTTAATATATCTTTTTTCTTTGACTTAACATTTTGTATATCTTTGTTCATTGACTACCTAGTCCAAACTATACATTTCTTTCTTTGCACCGACCTATTCTTATGCTACCTACAATTCTTTAAGTTACATCCATCTAAGTCCACTTGGTACCTATAATTACAAGACATCATAATATCATATTTCATTATTATCATAAGTTCTCGAGTCATATTTTACCATTCTCGGTCTTCTCAAGGATCGTAGGATCTCTCCCCTAAGTCAGTCCTCTCAAGAGACCTAAAGTACAATTGTAACCCATCATTAAATCAAAAGTCATGCTACCGGGCAATCACAAATGTCAAATCCATAATCAAGCACAAGCCAAAAAAGTCTAAGTGCCACAACAATCATCTGACTCGTTGGATTAATAGCCTTAATCTATACATATATATATACATAGACAAACACACACACATATACACACACGCACACACACATACTCTCTCAATCATCATGTGAAATACATCCTTACGATTGTATTAGCTTAAGTTCATGCTAACATACACTTTCTCTCTGCCCACATCTCAGCCTCACATTTCCCTTATTATTATCTATTCTTCTATGATTTCTTATAATGGGAATTCTATTCCTTAGTTTAAATTATTTCTCTTTTATGCTTACTCATTAATCTCGGGGTTTATTATACTAATTTCTAACCCTTACCCCACCCACTCACTTATAGTACTTTATCTCTTAGTTGATCCTTTTTGATGAGATCTGATTTGTTAAGACATTAAAATTAATCAAGTTCAGTTAACTCTTTTTTTTTTTTTACCATTTTATGTTAGCATATTCAACTTATTCATTGTATTCAAGCCCATAAAGGTATTAATCTATAGATATTCACTCTGTCATTCTATACGTCCCTCATCAGGTCCAATGTATCAACATAATACATAGTTATACAATTATATTTAAACCTAATCGGATTTAAAATGTGTCCATTCTCTTACTCCATGCCTGAAGGCCTAATGCATGATATTTTTGTATTTACCATTAAGTTAAATGCATTTATCCCCAAGTCTAGTTGCTACAATATAAATCTTAGCTTAGTTCTTAGGCAAAATATACTACTACGTTGAGGAGTAAGTTATTCTCATCTTAGCTTAGCTTAAAAATAGTAGAATTTTCAATATGGTATGACACCACAATGCATGATAAGTCGAGACTAAATTGGTTTGGAAGAATTTTATCTTTGTAGCGGGTAGTTATTGTTGCAGTAGTTTAGGGTAGTCAAATTAGGGGAAAAATTTCATTTTCCCTTATTTCAATCTACTCTCTCTGTCTCAAAACTCTCTCAACCCTCTTTGTGAAATCCTTTCTCGATGATAAATTCAAGGTATTTTTCTCACCTCTTTTACTTACTCAGTGTATTTCTCATTATGGAATCATAGAATTACATTAGAATAGAGGGAATTCGGTTGTTTTTGAGTGCAACTTGCTAAACTTAAATTTGGCAGTGTTTTTCATATAGAAGTTGGCATGCAAAGTTCTCTTACATTTTCGACACTTCTACAACATTCGGGATGTCAAATTAATATAGTTCATAGTAGATTTTAGAAATGGATGAGTGAAAGATGAAGGGCCATTTTCTCCAATGATTTTTGTTGATTTGGGTTGAATTTAGGGTCTTTTATACTCCTATTTTAGTGTAAAAAGGTTCACCCACATTGATCCAAGCTTAATCTATACTAAATTTTTGAATTAAGAAGAAAATTTAGCAATCCAACATGGGAGGGGAGGTTGGTGATTTAGTTGTAGCGATAACCTTTTCATTGCAGTGGTATCGTTTCAGAGGTAAATTTTCACCGCTACTCACCCTTCCAGTTTTGCATTTTCTGAGTTTCAGTTTTCCTTTTTCCCTTTAGCATTTCAATATAGTTTTAAACTAGTTTTCGTTAATTTTACAGGATTATTATCACCCAACAACCTACCTACCATAAATTTCCTAACATCGAATATTGAGATGGTTATGAGGAAGGGCTGCATTCTAGAGGTTTTCTTTGCAAGTAGGGAATGGGGATGATGAACATAAAAGAGGAGTTGTTGGGGTTTTACGCTCGATTGAAAGCTTTTGGGTGGGAGATGTTGACTTAGTCAGTCCCCCAACACAACATCGAGGTTGTTCAGGAGTTTTATGCTAACCTCCCGACCATGGACTGATTGGTGCCTCTCTGTACTATCAATGTAGGAGGCAATAGGTCAAGTGTTTTACAACTTTTGTGGTATTTTTATTTATCGTCATGTTCCTTTTTAAATTTTGCAAAAAGGCATTATATTTATTTTTACTGCATTAAATCAAGTGTTTTATTTTATACATTTCAATTTCAACACTTATCATGCAACATTGTTTAAGTATTTATATTATAATATCAAATAAATTTTAATCTTTTGGATATATTCTAATATATTTTATCAAGTGTATTCTCTATATTATTTTAGAACCCTAAAGAGAATAAGAAATAAGACATTTTAAGTAAGCCCATTTTATAATAGGGTAACTTACATAAATTCCTGAACCTTTAAGTGATATTACATAAAATCTTGACTATTTTATTAATTATATTTTATCCTGGTTTTTTGAAATAGCGATACATATATTATACAGTGATACATATAAAAAAGTGATACATTTGAAACAGACTAGATCTTTATTTTTGGAAGTAATAGATTTTGTTTAATTCTGCGATGCAAATCACCCCAAAACTATTACAAGCGTAAAATCTCCAATTCCATTTGACCAGATTTCAAATTTAAAGCAAACCAAAATTTTTGAAGCAAACCATATTACAAGCCCAATCATTTTGAATTTTTCCCCAAAACTTCTTTCTTCCTTCTTAATTTTTTGATTAACTTCAACGAAACTCATAACCGTGTTGTTGCGTCATTCCAGGGTCTGAATTTCAGAAAGTAGGTACAATAACTATCGAATTAACGTTATTGTAATTCATGAAAAAACTTTATACCACGATTTAATGGACGCTATATCAATTTAATTAAAAATTGATGCATCTCCAAAAAAATCATGGCAAATACGTTGTTCAAGGAAATTCATCAGCGTTGGAGATTCATAATAATATGATTTTGAAACTTTATATTTGGATTTTGAAATATGAACCTGTATTAGGAAAGTATCCACTGTGTATTACATCAAGTGATATGTAATTGACAGTGATAATTTTAACGCGGATGATATGACAATTGAGTTTCATGATATTGTTGAGTCGTCTGAATTTGCAGTAGTTGTAGTTGGTAACGTTGAATCTCAGCCAGTTGTTGATACAAGTGGTGAAGAACTAATAAGTGATTGCTATAACGGTGTTGTAAAGGTTAAAAAAAAGTATAAAAATAAAGCTACTCTTGTATTGATAATGCGTAACTATGCAATCAAGCACAAGTTCAATTTTAGAGCTGGGAGATCTGATAAATAGAGGTTTGATTTAAGTTTTTCATCTTCAATTTCTGATTTAATTGCTAATTGATACATTAAGAAATTATAGTGATACCTTTGCCTAAATTACAAAGAGTTGTTGATTTTGTTTGTTTGCAAGTTAAGTTTTATTAAATTTTCTTTATAAAAGTGGATATACATATATATATTGTTTGTTGTAGTATGTGATTCATATAATTACTTACTTACTGTGCATTGTGTTTTTTTTGATAAAACATAACCATTTTGGAGTTTTTATAGAGTAAAGGTGATTCATATGAATGATGTATATCTTATCATTATATTTGTAAATTGGTGATTCATATGGTAGTTGGTGTTTTTATGTCACAAAAATGGTAATACATTTTGTTAAACTTTGATAAGGCATAACAATGTTTGTGTTTTTACAGAGTATAGGAGATTCATATAAATAATACATATGTTATAATTATATTTGTTAAATTGTAACACCCCGTGGTATCCTTGATTCAATATCTCACGTCATAGCATGATTAAGGGATTACTCACCTAAAAATTTCCTAAGGGTCAAAAGGACTTAGTCATATTTTGAGCTTGAACTTGTGTGACCTCTAAATCAATTTTTCCAACCTTGAGATATGGATTTTTTAAGTTGATTCGTGTTCGGGGGAGTAAGGGGGATGTCTCAGTAAAGTGTTAGATTTTTTGGACAACGTTAGGCTCACCAATGTCATAATCGATGCGCCGCATTGATGATAGAATCGATGAAACAGAGGACCGATGCGATCTCAAAGTGTCGCATCGGGTAATGCGTTGGTGCCCAGTTCGCGAATTCTTTTAAATAACCAACCTTGGGGAGGGCAATTCAGTCTTTTTCCCTCATCATAACTCCACCATAACACTAAATTAAAGAGTGTTTAAAGCAAGTATCATTAAGAACTACTCTTATTATCTCAAAATAAAACCCTAGTCCCTCCCCCATAGATCAAGAGTTCATTTTTGAAGTCAAGAATTTCAAGAACGTAAATAAGATTTGGGTTCCACTCTCCCTCCCAAGTAATCTAAGGTACATGGACTACCCCAAACCTCATGGGAATGGATTTTCGATTTTCAAATTTTTTTAAAGAACATATATATATATATATGTATCTACGAAATTGTTTCAAGATCATTGATAAACTTGTACTGGAATCATTGCATCATGATGAAGCATAGGGAAAATCATGGTACAAAGTCCTAAATTCAAATTTGTTTTTATGTGATTTTGTGATATTAGAATTGTGAATTTGAAAGAGTGCATGGGATGTGTAATTCCCTCTTTTACTATAAAATTGTATTGATTTCACATATTGAGAATGGACTAAGAAAATTGTTAAATGTTTGAGCTTGTTATGTATACATTGAATTGTTTTCCTGAGATAATGGAAAAGTGACTTTACTTATTTTATGATGATCATAATTCTTATATAGAATGGTTTTGAAGTGATTGAAAAAGGTGACCACCGCAGAATAAGTACTAAAAATATTTTGTTTTTTTCAACTGTTTTGAAATATGAACTTTTGTTCAAATAGTAGAGCTGTTGGGTGGTCAATAAATATCCTTTGAATTCTTTTGACTTAAGATAAGGGCAGTAGAGGTATTGTGACATGACTTGCAAGTCTGGGTATGACGATACCCTATTTTTGATGTGCCCAAATGATGCTAAGAAAGAAGGAACTTTTCAAAGAAGATATGGTTTAAAAAATCTAAAATTACACTTAAGAGAGTTAGATGGTTACCCTAAGAAGGCATGGGTCAAATGACTCTTTGCCTGAAATCGTGATTTACCAATACGGGTTTAATTGTATGTTGGCGATGACCCTATGGCATAGTAGAAGTAGAGACTCCAACCCTTGCGAAAAACTTGGGTTGGAGGCTTGGCCATCGATTAAAGGGAGGATTCCATATAGCCCATGGAATAGCAGAGTTGTAGGGTGTACCGTCTAGTTCAGAAGTAAGTTAAAGAATAGAGTCATGTCTTGCAGAATATGTTTTAAAAGTTTCAGATTATGCCCATGTATTTTCAACTATTTCAAGATAATATGTGTGATCTATGAAATGCTCTTACCTATGTTGTTATAAAAATGTATATTTTGTTTTTGGGTTGTTCTGTGTACCAGTACAATTATATTGACCCCGTATATTTCAGGGTCTGAGGCTTAGTCTAGAGGTCCTGCTAAGCCATTGAGTTTTTTAGACAGAAGTGAAGTGTGCAATTGGTGAGCCTTCTCTATTCTTAAAGGCCTATTTCTTTTCAGATACTGGCTATTTACTTGGTTTTAGTCCACTGGGGGCCTTGTCCCAGTTTCAGATAGTTTGATAATTTCGTATGTAATAAGGTTTCGCAGACAAAAATAGATGTTGTTTAGAAGTTGATGGATCTTCTTTAGTATTGATATACTTAACTCAGAATATGACTATGATTTCATTTTGTTTATGTTCTATATCTTTTCTTTATGGTTGTGAATGGTGTTCATGATGTACCAGATAGGAAGGAGCACCCGAGCCTATATGGTTTGGGAAGCTCATCACGGTTAGGATCCCGACTCGGGTCGTGACAAACTTGGTATCAGAGCATTGTTCATGGTCCTAGGGTGTCTACGAAATTGCGTTGAGTAGAGTCTTGTTTATGGGTGTGTAGCGCGCCACACTTATAAATAGGAGGATACTAGACGTTTAGGAATATCTCCCTTCCTTATGATTTAGTTAGTGCTGTAGAGTCTGAAACATCCCCTAATCAATGGTCTCTTGTATTTTAGAAAAGCTATCATGCCTTCATGTTGCTCCAATGATCAGAATGCACAAACTGAAGATGTCCGTCCTACCCATGGGATGAGGACACGTAATAGGGCTCACACTCATGAATTTGTTATTGCTCCGGGAGTCCCTCCCATTTAGATTAGTCCGCCTAGTGTACTTAGGTCTCCCCAATCTGGGACTAATCATACCCAACCTCCCCAGAGAGAGATATCAAATGTTGAGTTCAGACACTCGATACATATGATTACACAGTTGGTGGCTTCATAGACCTAACAATCGAAGGATGTAAGGTCTATTTCTGGTGCATCTGAGACTACATGGGTAGGTCAGTTTATGAGGTTGAACCCACCTAAGTTTACTGGTACAAAGGTAAAGGAGGATCAACAAGAGTTTGTAGATGGGATGGAGAAATTTTTTTAAGAGATGCATGTAGATAAAGTGGAAAGGGGTTGAACTAGTAGCTTATCAACTTTAGGAGGTAGCAAATCAGTGGTATAGTAAGTGGAAAATTTGAGAGGTGAAAATGCTGAGCCTTCAGTGTGGGGTGAATTTGTGGAAGCTTTCCTAGACCTATTGTTTCCCTAGGAGTTGAGGGAGTCAAAGGCTGGAGTTCATGAATTTGAAGTAGGGGAAGATGAGCGTCAAGGAATATACCCTAAAATTTAATCAGCTAGCCCGTTATGCTCCAAAATTGGCGGGAAACATGAGGGCCTGTATGAGAAAGTTTGCATCTGGTCTTTCAGATGACTTGGCATTTGAGTGAAAAGGGGTGATGTTGAATTGATATATGGACTTCTTCAGATTGTCCATTCACATGTAGCAGGTTGAAGATCATAAAAAGAAGGATGCTGAAGCAAGGGAATAATATAGATAGGCCAAGAGGGCCAGACCAGTAGACTAGAACTATAGTCAGTACCAAGATGGTAATGGGGGTAACAGGTGTTCGAAGAAAATTTTTTAGAGTTATGCCCAGTCATCAGCCAGCGCTCCAGCGCCCATAGCTCCAGTTTATCGGTGGTTTCAAAATTTTTAGACTAACCATAGATCGAGAATGCAAGAAACTCAGTCTTAGGGGACTCAGTGTCAGGGGAGTGTAGCTCATACTCCTCGTCCTTACCCATGCTATGGAAAATGTAGGAATGATCATCCTGGATTATGTCAGTTTGGTACTCTTGCTTGCTATGCCTGTGGCTAGCCAGGCCATATAAAAAGGGATTGTCCCGCGATGAAAGAAAACCTTGGAGGTGCTAGGTCTCAGGCAAATTCCACCACTCCTCCTCCTCCTAAGGGCGCTACTTTAGCTACCGAAAGTGGTCGTAACTGGTTTTATGCCTTGTCCGACCATCAGGATACAGAGGATTCCTCAGATGTAGTTATAAGTATGTTACAAATATCTTCCCGTAATGCATATGTCTTGCTTGGCCCAAGGTATACCTTGTTTTATGTGACCCCATATGTGGCAGTTAGTTTTAAGTTTGAGCCTAAACTTATTTTGGAACCTTTTTCCATATCTACTCCTATTGGTGACTCTGTGGTAGCTAGGAAGGTGTATAAAAATTGTGTAGTGAATTTTTGTGACCATGATACTGTGACAGATCTTATTGAGCTTGACATGATTGATTTTGATGTTATCTTGGGAATGGATTGGCTCCACTCGTACTATGTTATCCTAGACTGTACAGGTTACTTTCATTTTTCTAAATGAACTTGTGATAAAATAGGAGGGGTATTCCTTAGAACCAAAAGGGAAATTTATCTCTTATCTCAGAGCCCGTAAACTTATATCTAAGGGCTGTTTGTATCATCTTATTTGGGTCAAGGATTCCACTGTTGAGAGTCTTTCTCTCCACTCTGTCCCTATAGTAAATGAATTCCTGAATGTCTTTCTCGATAACCTCCCAGGAATACCACCTGATAGGGAGATAGATTTTGGTATTGCCTTGATGCCGGAAACTCATCCTATTTTTATTTTGCCTTATAGGATGGCTCTGGCAGAGTTGAAAGAGCAGTTAAAAGATTTGCTTGACAAAGGCTTTATCCGTCCTAGTATTTCTCCCTGGGGTGCACTTGTACTCTTCGTGCGTAAGAAAGATAGTTCCCTCCGTATATGTATAGACTACCATCATCCGAACAAGGTCACTGTTAAGAAAAAATACCCTCTTCCTAGAATTGATGATCTCTTTGACCAACTTCAGGGTTCTAGGTGTTTTTCAAAGATAGACCTTCATTCGGGATATCATCAGTTGAAGGTTATGGAGGCTGATATCCCTAAAATAACTTTCTAAACCCAATATGGCCATTATGAATTCTTAGTCATGTCCTTCGGACTGACTAACGCCCCTGCAGCTTTCATGGATCTAATGAATAGAGTGTTCCATCAGTTTCTAGATCTGTTTGTCATAGTTTTCATTGATGATATTTTCAATTATTCTAAAAGTGAGGAGAATCATCCCAATCACCTCCGAATTATTCTTCGTACCCTCAATGATCATCGATAGATGCAAAATATTATGTCTAGTGAAGAAATTAAATTTTATCCCCAAAAGATTGAGGCAGTGAGGAAATGGCCCAGACCCATAACTCCAACCTATATTTGGAGCTTCTTGGGTTTGGAAGGGTATTACAGAAGATTCATAGAGAGTTTTTCTTCCATAGCTGCTCTAGTTAACAAGTTGACATAGAAAAAGGTAAAATTTGTGTGGTCTGAATCTTGTGAGAATAGTTTTGAGAAGTTGAAAGATAATTTGGCTACCATACCTTTTTTGAATCTTCTAAAGGGCATAGAGGGTTTTGTTGTGTACGGTGATGCGTCCCGGTAGGACTTGGGTGTGTACTTATGTAGCATGGAAAGGTATAGCATATGCATCTAGGCAGTTGAAGGTGAACAAGCGAAAGTATCCCTCTCACGACTTGTAGTTAGTAGCTGTGGTATTTGCAATTAAAGTATGGCAGCATTATCTTTATGGGGTACATGTTGACATAGTTACTGACCATAAAAGTTTGCAGTATGTTTTCTCGCAGAAAGAGTTGAATCTTAGGCAAAGGCAGTGGTTGGAATTGTTGAAAGATTATGACATAAGCCTGTACTATTATCCGGGTAAGGCAAATATGGTGGCCGATACCCTCAGCAGATTGTCTATGGCCAGTCTTTCTCATGTTGAGAAAGAAAAAAGGGAGATGGTGAAAGATATTCATCGGCTTGCAAATCTAGAGGTATGACTTTTAGATTCTGAAGATGGAGGAGTAGTTGTGTATGAAATAGCTAAATCGTCCTTATGCGTGGAAGTTAAGGAGAAATAGGCCGAGGATCCCATCTTGATACAAATTAAGAAAGATGTGGGTCAACAAAAGGTGATGGCATTCGAAACTGGCGATGATGGTATTTTGAGGTACCAATGCAGGCTGTGTGTACCAAATATGGATAATTTGCGAGAAAGGATCCTCGATGAGGCTCACACTTCGAGGTATGTTGTTCACCCAGGCTCTACTAAAATATACCATGATCTTAAAGCAATATATTGGTGGAATAATATGAAATGTGATGTTGCTAATTTTGTTTCCAAGTGTTTGAATTGCCAGCAAGTTAAGATGAAACATTTGAGACCAGGTGGTATTTCCCAAGATATAGATTTGCCTATGTGAAAATGGGAGCTAATCAATATGGACTTCATTACGGGACTTTTGAGGTCTCGAAACTAATATGATTCCATTTGGGTAATTGTGGACCGGATGACCAAGTCAACTCATTTTCTACATATGAGGACTAACTATTCGAGAGATGATTATCCTAAGCTGTACATTGAGGAAATAGTTCACTTTCATGAGGCACCAGTATCCACTATATTCGATAGAGGTATACAATTCTCTTCACAATTTTGGTGATCCTTTAGAGGGGTTTAGGTACTCAAGTGAACCTGAGTATTGATTTCCACCCTCAGACCGATGGGCAGGCTGAATGCACCATTCAGATCCTAGAGGATATATTGACGGCCTGCATATTTGATTTCAAGGGTAGTTGGGTAGATCATTTGCCATTGATAGAGTTCGCCTATAATAAAAGTTACCAGGATAACATTAAGATGGCTTCTTTTGAAGAACTTTATGGGAGAAGGTGTAGATCACTGATTGGATGGTATGAAATGGGTGAGATGCGATTATTTAGGCCTGATCTTATTCACCAGGCAATGAAGAAGGTGAAAATCATCAGAGAATGACTTAAGACAGCTCAGAGTCGCCAGAAATCCTACGCCGATGTTAGGAAAAGGGAGCTGGAATTTAAGGTTGGAGATTTGGTGTTTTTAAAAGTCTCCCCTATGAAGGGAGTCATGCAATTTGGGAAGAAAGAGAAGCTGAGTCCTCGCTTTATAGGACCATATTAGATTGTGAGAAGGATAGGTGGGGTTGCTTATGAGTTAGAATTTCCTGCAAGTCTGGCTTCCGTTCACCTAGGATTCCAGGTGTCTATATTGAAAAAGTGAATTAGAGATCATTCCCTAGTGTTGCCTATTGAGGAGATCAAAGTGACTGACTCCTTATCATATGAAGAAGAACCTATTGCTATCTTGGACTGCCTAGTTTGGAAGTTAAGGAATAGGGAAATAGCTTCGGTTAAGGTTCTATGGAGGAATCAAAAAGTTGAGAAAGCTACTTGGGAATCAGAAGATGATATGTGGATCAGATACCCAACTCTCATTGGGACTATTGATGACGACCTAAATAGTATGAGTTATAACCTGCTCTCTTTATCTTTTCCTCAGTATGCTTGAAATCGTGCTTGTTTGTGTCCCGAGCCATCATTCGAGGGTGAATGATCCTAAGGGGGGATAATGTAATACCCCGTGGTATCCTTGATTTAATACCTCATGTTGTAGCATGCTTAAGGGGTTAATCACCTGAAAATTTCCTAAGGGTCAAAAGGACTTAGTCATATTTTGAGCTCCTAAACTTTTGTGACCTCTAAATCGATTTTCCAACCTTGAGATATGGATCTTTTAAGTTGATTCATGTTTGGGGGAGTAAAAAGGATGTCTCGCTAAAGTTTTAGATTTTTCGAATAACGTTAGGGTTGTGTTTGGATGTTGGAAACAGTGGCCCGATGTGAAATCGGCGTGACATATCGATTATCGTGTTGGTAAAGCAGTGAACCAATGCGAAGTCAATGTATCATGTCGATGATAGCATCGATGAAATAGTGGACCGACATGATCTCGATGTGTCATATCGGGTAACACGTCGATGCCCAGTTCACAAATTCTTTTAAATAATCGGCCTTGGGGAGGGTAATTTAGTCTTTTTCCCTCATCATAACTCCATCATAACACTAACCTAAAGAGTGTTTAGGGCAAATATCATCAAGAACTACTCTTATTATCTAAAAAAAACCCTAGTCCCTCCCCCATAGATCAAAAGTTCATCTTTGAAGTCAAGAATTTCAAGAACGTAAATAAGATTCGGATTCCACTCTCCCTCCCAAGTAATCTAAGGTAAGCGGGACTACCCTAAACCTCATGGGCATGGATTTTCAGTTTTCAAATTTGTTTTAAGGAATATATATATATATATGTATCTACGTAATAGTTTCAAGATCGTTGATAAACGTGTGCTGGAATTATTGCATCATAATGAAGTGTCATGAAAATTATGGTACGAAGCCCTAAATTAAAATTTGTTTTTGTGTGATTTTGTGATTTAGAGTTGTGAATTTGAAAGAGAGCATGGAATATGTAATTCCCCTTTTTAGTATAAAATTGTATTGATTTCAAATGTTGAGAACAGATTACACAAATTGTTAAATGTTTGAGGTTGATATGTATACATTGAATTATTTTCCTGAGATAATGGAAAGTGACTTTACTTGTTTTATGATGATCATAATTCATATATAGAATGATTTTGAAGTGATTGAAAAGGGTGACCACCGTAAAATAAGTATTGAAAATGGTTGTGTTTTTTCAACTGTTTTGAAATATAAACTTTTGTTAAAATAGTAGACCTGTTGGGTGGTCAATAAACATCTTTTTAATTCTTTTGACTTAATATAAGGACAGTCGAGGTGTTGTGACATGACTTGGAAGTCAGGCTATGATGATACCCTTTTTTTAATATGCCCGAATGATGCTAAGAAAGAAAGAACGTTTAAAGAAGATTTAGTTTAAAGAATCTAAAATTAGGCTTAAGAGAGTTAGATGGTTATCGTAAGAAGGCACGAGTGCAATGACTCATTGCCCGAAATTGTGATTTGCCGATATGGATTTATAATACCCGAAAGGAAAATTAGATGCTGGCAACGGCTCTGTGGTGTAGTAGAGAAACAAAGACTCCAACCCTTGCGGCAAACTTGGGTTGCGGGCTTGGGCTCCGAGTCAAGGACGGATTCCATATAGCCTGTGGAATAGCAGAGTTGTAGGGTGTACCATCTAGTTTAGAAGTAAGGTAAAGAGTAGAGTCATGACTTGAGGAATGTGTTTTGAAAGTTTCAGATTATGCCCATGTGTTATCAACTATTTCAAGATGATATGTGTGATCTATGAAATGCTCTTACCTATGTTGTTATAAAAATGTATATTTTGTTTTTGGGTTGTTCTGCGTAACAGTTAAATTGTATTACCCCCCTATATTTCAGGGTTTGAGGCTCAGTCTAGAGGTCCTCCTAGGACGTAGAGTTTTTCAGATAGAAATGAAGTGTGTAGTTGGTGAGCCTTCTCTATTCTTGAAGGCATATTTTTTTTTTCAAATACTGACTATTTACTTGATTTTGGTCCACTGGGGGCCTTGTCCCAGTTTCAGATAGTTTGTTTATTTTGTATGTAATAGAGATTTTGCAGACAGAAACAGATGTTGTTTAGAAGTGGATGGATCTTCTTTTGTATTGATATACTTAACTCAAAATATGACCATGATTCCATTTGATTTATGTTCCACATCTTTCCTTTTTAGTGATGAATGATGTTCATGATATACCAGATAGAAAGGAGCGTCCGGACCTATATGGTTTGGAATGCTTGTCACGGCTAGGGTCCCAACTCGGGTCATGACATAAATGGTGATTCATATGGTAGTTGGTATTTTTATGTTAGAAAAATGGTGATACATTTAGTTAAAGTTTGATAACACATAATAATGTTTGTGTTTTTATAGAGAAAAGATGATTCATATGTTGTAATTATATTTGTTAAATGGTCATTCATATGGTAGTTGGTGTTTTTATGTCAGAAAAATGATGATACATTTAGTTAGAGTTTTTTATACATGCAAATCCTTTATCAAACATTAGGTTGTATTTCGTTTTTATATCAAAATGTTGAATGTATATGAAATCTTTAGCATACAGCTAAAAATATGTTTACTTTCGAAATTTTTGATTAATATTTAAATAGTGTGACATAGTGTAAAATATGTGAGATATATATTTAACTTATGTGACACATTTAATAACAAATTAACGAAAATTAATAATTGTGATACATTTTATTGGCGTTTATTTTAGTTATGTCTTGATATGCATATCTCCGGAATGTAGTTGGTTATTCAAGGCGTCATGTAAACTTGGTACTGATACATTTATAGTATGTACTTTAAATGATGAACACACCTGTCCATTAATGGATAGAGCGTTTGATCAGTAGCATGCAACAATTGCTTTTGTAGCTGGAATAACAACTCCAAAGTTGGTGAGCCATAAGAGAATAATCACACCAAGTGACATTATTGAAGATATAAAAAGGAAACTTGGTTTGGACATAGATTACATGAAGGCGTGGCGTGCTAAAGAACATGCTTTAAAAATATTGAGAGGGTGATCGTCAGGCGGCTATAAGAATATGTCTACCTATATATACATGTTCAATTCTCTTTACCCTAATTCATTTATAAGGATGCATAAGTCTCCGGATAATCAGTTCCTGTATCTATTCATAGCACTACATCCATTTATCAGGGAATTTTGATATTGTAGGCCTGTTATGGTAGTAGATGGTAGTCACATGAGTGGACCATATAAGAAAACATTCATTTCAGCTAACACACTTGATGGAGCAGGTATTGCACGTAGTGATTCTTTTATATTTTTCCTATCAAATGATGCTAATTGTTATATAAATTAGACTTAATATTTGGTTGATGTTATGTATCAGGTCATATATTGCTGCTTGCATATGGGGTTGTCGATTTTGAGAATGATTCTTTCTGGACATGATTTTTCCAGCAATTTAAATATGCTTTCGGTGAGCGTGATAATATGTGTGTTGTCTATAATAGTCATGAAAGCATAATCAAGGCACTTAGTGTGGTCTATCCATGTATACCACATTTTGCATGTGTTTGGCATCTTTGGAATAAGTCTGCACGAATTATAGAAAGAGTAAGGATAAGATGACCAGGGAGTTTTTTTCCATGACTAAAGCGTACAAGTTGGATGATTTTGATAAGATTATGTGTAAAGTGGGAAAGATTAACAATAGAGTAAAGGTATATCTGGAAAATACTGGATATGAAAAGTGGTCACGAGTTCATACTCCAATAAATAAAGGGAGGATGATAACTTCTAACATTGCAGAATGTATTAAATCTTGTCTTGTTGAGGCATGTGAACTATCAATTTTAAATTTTCTTGAACAGGCCAGAATCTTATTTGGTACGTGGAATCGCAAAAATAGAGATCGGTCTAGCTTTCTTGCTAAAAACCCATTGGGAGGTAAGTTTCAATAGATTTTTCAATTGAACGAGGCAAAGTCATCGCATATGATGGCATGCTATTTAATATTTATTATACTATAACTAAGTTACTTTGCAGTCTATTTTAGCTTTTCTGATAACGGATGTATCAAAGTGATACATCTCAAAGTCATATGTATCATTTTAATACATTTGTAAGAATATGCCACCACTGAAATCTCATTTCTTTATATTTAATTAATCTGTAATATTTATGATTTATATATTATGTTGACTAACATAACTCTATATGAAAAAATATTTTTCAGGTTAGGAAATCAACTAACTACATATACGATGTGTATGAAGAAAAAAGAAAATATATAGTTTGATTGGATAATAGAACATGTAACTGTGGTAGATTTTAGCTTGATGTGATACACACATTATTCCTGTTTTGAAAAGCAAACATGTAAAGGAAATGAAACCATACTATTTTGATTACTACAAGAAGGAGACACTAGTTAAGACTTATAAAATACCGCTGTGTTCAATGCCCAATAAATGAGATTGGTATGTACCACCGGAGGTGTTGAAAGATGTTGTTTTGTCTCCAAAATATAAACACCCACCAGAAAGACCTAAGAAAGGGAGACAAAAGAAAAGTAGCAAAAAATTTTCATCAAACTCAAATTGTTGTGACAAGTGTGGGTATGAAGACCATAACAGAGACACTTGCAACTACTTTACAATAGAGATGTGACTTTATTCTTTGAATTGGACTCAGACTTGTTTACTTAGTTCAATGTTTTTAATTCAATAATTTGAGTTAAATACTCAAAAATTTATTGCTTGAGATATTTTGTTTACAATGGAATCAGAAATATTTTTTTAAGATCAATGTCTACAATTCATTAGTACTATTCTCAGATGCAAATATGTTAGAGTTCATGATAGTTATGTGATTCATACCACCAATCCCTATTACATTGTTAAGAGATTTCACTAGATGAGGAATTATAGTGATACATTTCCAACATATTATTACAAAGTGATACATATTAAAAATTTTATGAATGTTATATGATTAATATCAAGCGTTCATGAAATTTATGTGATTCATATTAATAATCCCTAATTCAGTGTTAAGACAATTAAATTCAGCTGAATAATTGGTGATACATTTTCAACATATTGTTTGCAAGTAATACATATTAAAAATTTTATGAATGTTATATGAATCATATTAACCATTCATAAAAGTTATGTGATTCATATTAGTAATGCGTGATTTATTGTTAAGGCTATTTAACACAACTGGACTGTTGGTGATACATCTACAACAAATTGTTTCCTAGTGATACATATTAAAATATTTGTTATTGTTATATGATTCATATTAAGAGTTCAATAAAGACATGTGATTCATATTAGTAATGTGTGATTTGTTGTTAAGTCATTTCAACATAAATGGTATTTCAGTTAAACTACTTAACAAATCAGTTATATATGTATTTCACGAAGGTTCCATTAATAGTTCTTTCCATTTTATATGAATCAAACATACGTATCAAACACATACTAAATGATGAAAAACATAGTCATAACATAACAAATAAAATAAAATGATCGAACAACATGGGAACAAATCATTTCATAAGCTAAAATGTCATGACATTAACAATAAAAATACTGAAACCATAATTCATAAAACAAGTTATCTTGACATATCCAGAAATCTCCAAACATAAGAAACGAAATGTCCAAAAATCCACAAACATAAAAAACCACAATTCTTTTGTCAAACAACAAATACTACACAGTTATGACTCAACATCAATCATCTCTATATCCTCAGATGGAATGAAGGTGCGTTTAGGCCTAGGCGGATTCTGATTGTCACTAACATATTCATTGGATTCCTTGTTAACACCATAGTCCCATAATAATGATGCGTATTTGGTACAATGTATTTTTTGATCAAAACCTGAAGAAGGTATTTGATGCCCATCACTTAAATACTTAGTATATGCTACAACAAACAAGCCACAATTCCTAGAAAATAGAACAGTAGGTAGTTTATGGGTTGTTGTGAGCTCTTATGTAAAAGAATATATTTAAAAGAATAAATGATACGTACAACATACCGCTTGATTTTTGCACAATCCCATCAACAATCTGAACATCAAATGTATACTGGTCCATCTTTTCCTTGTATGCTTCTAGTAGTGACCAATCTATGCACTCTTTTTTTTTTTTAAAAAAAATCAGATATTATCAAATAAGTTATAAACATTTCAGCAAGCTTTTTTATCTCAACAACATGACCTCTATGACCTTTCAATGAGCCATACACATAAATACATCTTTCCTTGAGAACTATGACTGCCAACACCCAGTAAAATGATCCCTTATAATTTATTGGCACGTACATATCGTCAACAAAATGCCATGAAATACTTGTTGGAATGCATAGTGTTTGAATAATCTAACAAATTGGTCTTTCTATCGAAGCCACTTTCATTGAATGAACATTTTCATCCTGCGAGCTAAGATCAATCTCAGATTGACTTCAGTGATAATGAGTGTATGTGTCATGGATGTAGTTCTTGAACATGCAATTCACAGTAGTATATCTATAATCACTGGTGGTGTCCAGTTTTTCTTTCTTTCGAAGATAGTAGAATACCATATCGATGTGCTATAATAGAAGATTAAAATGTATAAGAAAATTTGATTCATATAAGCCATATATAAAACAAAGTGTAAAAAAGTTGATACTTATGGATTTATAAAAATATTGACTAAAAAACACTTAAAAATATAGATTTACGTTAGTTAACATAGTATATGAATCATAAATATTACAGATTAATTTTAGTGGTTGTATATTTTTACATATGTATCACAATGATACGCATGATTTATAGATGTATCCTTTGATACATTTTCGCTTGAAAAGCTAAAATAAACTGCAAAAATTAATTTGATCGAGCCAAGTCATAAAAATCAGCTTGTTCTTGAATTATAAAAATCATTAAAACAGTTACGTGCTATGTATATTTCTTTGAGGCATACCTTATCATTCCAACATGTACTTGATTGGGCCATGGTATAAAACCAACATTTTTTCATCGATTGTGCAACTACAAAATCAAGCTTCGATTTTAGGTCAGTGTATTTGGCCATGTAGTGCTCATCGTTTCCTTTACTAAAAATAAATTATGATTCTAATCAGTATTGAGAGTAATACATATATATGATATTTTGAAAGATAATTCATCAATCTTATCTACTAGCTTGTGTTTTGTACAGTCCAACTGACATCCAAACAGAGAACTTAGAGAAGAGCTCTTCAGCATATGGTCCATAAATGATGTGACGTTCAAACGGATAGATTAACTTTTCACACGGCAGGATGACTTCTTTATTTTTTAACCTAGAATTATAAACATTGACATATGATGACTGATATTATTTTGAAGGCTGCCTATTTCATTGGATAGGTTTTTTGATAACATTTGAAAGATTAGTCTTGCAGAGAGAGACCTGAGAAATAGCTACAATAGCACTATCACTAATATAAGACTGACTATCAGTGTTTCCTTGCAGATTGCATGTGCCAATAGCTACAATAGAACTATCAGTGATCCCTGTTGGATAGGCATCAGGTAATGGTGGTACATACATGGTTATATGAATCTTCATCTGTATTATGAAGGTCTTCTTCAGATTCCTGTGTGAAGTATGTAAAAAGTGAACTTAGTATGAAGCTTAGATTGATAGTGCCTAAATTATATATATATATATATATATATATTAAACTATATATATATATATATATTATAATGATACATATGGACAAATATGTATCATTATGATAAATCTGAAAAACTTACATAACAGATATCCAACTTTTGTTACTTGAAACTTTGATCATCTTTTGATAGATTAAAACATTGCTACTAAAAAGTTATTATAACATAGAAAAATTTAAAATACGTTTGTGACCATTATAATGAACAATTTCAACTTACAAATAATAAAAAATAATATTTGTGAGAAATTAAAACAATCTCCATTATAAGTAAATCGATATTACCTTTAGGCGCTCGTCTCATATTCCTTCATCTATTTCATCAGCTATATTATGCCTATATTCTTCTTACGCCTTTTCTGTGTATACACTCCAGTCTCCTGTTTGACTTATGTCAAATTGTACTTTTGTGAGAGATTTAATTTTTGATATGAATTGATTAAGTTATTTTTATGTATCAAATTGATACATGTGGAAACATATATATCAAAAGGATACATCTGGAAAACATAAGAAACATATATCAAATATTTGTTACTGGAATCTTAATTAAACTTTCTGTATGTATCAAAATGATATATATGATGTCAGATGTATCAAAGTGATACATATGAGTAACTTAATCATTACATATAGACCATTATATTAACAGTTTCAACAATTTCAAAAATGATATATAAACTATTTGAAAACTAATATTTTGAGCAAGTAGTAACAAATCGATCATATAATTAAGTCAATTTAATTACCTTTAAACACTCGTCAGCTTCTCCTTCATTGCCACCTACTTTAGATGATTGTCCAACATCCTCTACAATATTGTCACTTTTAGCATCCGTGTTGTGCTCATTAAGAGATTGAGGAGGATACCCTTTTTTATTCGAGATATCTTTTTCACTTTCATGCACTGGATAATGAGCAACCTGTAATATGATAAATTAGAGTAATACGATAACATATTGATATTAATGATAAATTATAAATACCTTGTCATATGAAGAAAGACTTTCTTTCACAACTTTCATAAAGCCTGTATAATGGTCCACCATTAACTTTTGCAGATCATTGAATTTCATGTCAACCTACATTGTGAATAACATTTTGAATTTCATATCAACCTATAATCTGTTTTAACATTAACATAACAAACCAACAAAATGTTATACTTACATAAGTCTTAACATAAGACTTTATGCTGCTCAAATCTGATTTGGATAGTGATTCCTTTTTTTCTCCAGCAGCAGGTGCATTATCGACATTCTTTATCTTAACATTATTCACAACTTTGTCATTATCCAAGAAAACATGAGGCTCTGAACGAGCTTTTGATGAACCTATCAAATATTTCTATTTGGACAACTTCTCTGACTGTTTTTGTGTCTTTGCTACACGTGAACTCACTTTTTTTGACTCCTAAACTATTTTTTTGTTTCTTCGCAGGAGGGTGTGAAGATGGACCAGTATCGAGCCTCATCTTTTTAAGAAGGTTTGCATTTGGAGGAGTACTAAAATCATCAAATTCATAAAAAAATTCTTCAGAGTAGTCCTTTCAGATTGTTGCTATACAGATATAGCCTATGCTACATTTGAACCATGATCTGTTGGACCAAATATCAGAGGGTTGGGAAAATCAAGTTGATTTGATTCCTATTGTGATGGGGATAAATTCCTATATACAAGCTGCAACAAAAAAACACAAAAGACCAAAAATTAATAGTGCCTTAAAAATTAACAAAAGACATACAAAAGTATCACTATAAAAAAACTGTACCTTACCAAACATATCCTCCATTAAATCCTCATAACTAGGCTTTGCTTTAACCACTTTCCAATTCACCATCTTTGGGATTAAATTATTCTCATGAACGACTATTGATTAATCAACTTTGGAACAACATCCATACCACCAAATCTTAAGAGCATATGATATGCCATTCAGACGATAATACTGTTTCACCTCATTCATGGATCGACTAATTGAAACCATCAGTTTTGCAAATACCAATTTACCCCATGAAAAATGACTATAACTTCTATCATCTACCTTGTGAAAGTCTCGGACAGGGATATTGGCTTTATCTAACTGGGAGAACACAAATGTTTGTATAAAGTACAATATCCTAATCTTTACCCTATCTTCTAGATTTTTCCCCATTTTTTATTCAAGAAAAACTTGATCAAGTCACTTCTTTTCACATTTGTTGTAGAATGCGAAAAATATTTTTTTTTTTGTAGTCGACATGGTAGAAGGTCTGAATAATTGAAAACATCTTCGTTGCTGGTGCATTTCAACTTGGTAACGATAGCAAACCCATACAATAAAAATCAAAAATTTTATTGTTGACTAATACCCATAGTTGATCCTGATATGGGTGTTGGACCTCTAAGGTTATCAAACACCTTGCTATAGATCCTGGAAAGTTACAATTAGGGAGGTCTAGAAATGACCTAAAACAAGTGCTTCTAAAAATTCTGATTCCTTTATTCTTCAAAACTTCTATAAACCTATCTACTATATTGATATTGTGTGCACTACTAATCCTTAAGTTGTGGGCAGGTCATTTTTTCACAATCAAATTAACATTCTGCCAACAACAAATTTTGACAATAACACAAATTAAAAGATGATTCATATGTCAAATGTATCACATATTTATAAATTATAACAACAATAAAATGAGTATAGAAAGTATTATCACATATGTATCACCAATAATCTGACCCATAGAGAATAACTCTTACACTGTAGAAAAATATGTATCACCAATTAAATATTAGAATATGTATCAAATATTTAGTGTGAACAAAATGTATCAACCCTTATAGCATATGAATCATATAATAATTGAAATAATAACTATAACAACCATATGAATCACAAGAACACCATATGTATCACTCATTAATCTATTATGTATCTCCTATTAAAAACATACAAATGGTATAAATCATATGAATAACCATAATATCCATATAATGATAACACATATATCATCCATATGAATCACCATTAAATTATAAACATATATGAATAACTAAATACTTTTGTACATGTATCAATCGAATTTTTTATGTTTGCCATCTATATGTATCACTTGCGATATCAATACAAGATTCAACGGGGATTTAGGGATATGTTCTATTTTTCCCTGATCTTTTATTTGCATGTCGGAATCTTAATTTTTAGCTGTAAAAAATTGTCTTAAAATCTTTAATTTTTAAGGGTCATTGCGCTGCTTTGACCTATTTTCACTAAAACCTATCTCGGTGTAATCAAAGTTGCCCGGAGTAAAACCCAGAACTTGATTACTAGCAGGAACACCTTTTTTTGTTTCAATTTGGGAAATCTCCAAGCTGAATGAGGGTGAATCTTCATTAGCCATTGAAGATCAAACAAATTAACACAAAAGAAGTTAAAGCATATATGGATATTGACTTGTCTTGTTAAAAACTAACTTAAAATCCACATAAACAAACAACTAACCTCTTTGAAGTAGTTGACAAATTTTGAAATTTAATGATGAAAGATTACAGTTCAAATCAGTTGAAGTAGTGGATAAGGAAGTTAACTCAAAATCTGCTGATATGGGAGAGATTTTAGGAGAGGAATTTGTGGGAAAAAAATTTGTATGCCTTAAAGGATGAGAGAAAATCGAATTAACGGAGGAGAGAAAATCGGGCATGAGATTTACAACATATGTATCAATACTAAAGTTGCAAAAAGGGATTTTAGGTAATTTTTAAAAGGGCAAGGAATGTTTGGTAATATGGTGTCTTAAGTTTGAGATTTATGTAATTTATCCTTTATAATATTCATACAATTTTGACCCAAATCCAAGCCTGATTTACAAAGCCCATTCTATGCTCTCTCCTCTTCCACACCACGTGGATGCCATATTTGTACCACATAAGGCGCCAAACTGTCATGGCATATCCCAAACACACGCACCTCACACTTCTCCCTAACCTTACACATGTCTGGTACTTTTCCCACCACATATTATGTCTGAATCAGCTAGTCAAATCCATTTTAAAACCCTAGGATCTCATTTTACCTTAAGCTACCCTAAATACCCTCACTTTAATTTCTCAAAATACCTAAAATAACTTTAAAACCCTAAAATGTTGTAAAAGATTTGATCAGTCGCACCTTATGCTTGCTCTTTCTCATCTCTATCTTCCTCCTACTATGGCAGAGGAGATTTTGTCATCTTCTTCCATTTTGGGCCAAAGTTTGAACTCTAAATCTTCATTATCGGAGAATTATGTGCTTTATTTTGAGTAAAAAACTCTCTCTCTACCCTTTTCTTAGCGTTGATACGAATAACTTTCTATTTTGCGGTTGAAATCTTTTTGAATCGCCTTGTATCAGGATGAGACACTATCCGGAGAAAAACTTGATTATAGCCTTTACAAAACAAGAAAAATTTTAATCAAGGCAGCAAAATCAGAAAGCAAAATCGTGTAGATTTGCTTCCATCTCTTACAAATTCAAAAGTTCAAAATGGCGCTCAAGATCCCACCTAAATGTAAAACCCTAACCCCAACATTTGCCTATAAATACCAAGGGATTGAAAGGCTATTGGATCAGTTTTAAGCCACAAGTTTTCAAGCTATAGGAGTCATTTTGTTTTTGAAGCCTCAAGTTTGCGGTTATAATTGAGCAAAAAAAAAAGGTTCTCTTTTTACAAATATTCAGTCCTTTCATCCATGTTTGAGTTTCAGGTTTCTTTGGTTGATTCATGTTCAGAATCATAAAGTTTTGAGTGTGGATTTGTGATCTAAAAGTCCTCCAGTTCACTGCTCCACACAAAGTCGATATTTTTTCTTATTTTTCCGTTACCATTTATTCATGATTTGGAGTTTGCATTAATATGCCACTTAGTTCAAATCAATTTCCCATTAAACCTCATAAAAATATGTTCCTATCTATGTCACTTGGCATTTATTTAAATTTTTTTTTGGTATGTTGCAGCCTAAAGCTCTAAGCAAAAGTTTCACTTTATGTTCCAGGAATTTTAATTTATAATTGCGTACAATAGATTGAATGCATGATTCTTGATTTATTTCGTCCTATAGAAACCACTTTTCTAGAAGTAAACTAAAGATTACTGTGAAATATACATTGCCTTAAATTTTGGTCACTGAGCATATAACATTGACCCTTCCAGTCATTTTTCTCATTTTTCAATATTCACTATGTTTAGAGCTTTTTTATAACTATCCCAAGTTATTTATGATTTTATGGGACTAACTGATCAGTTTTTCGAAAAATTTGTTTGAAAAGTTTTACCATACCGAGTGTGTTGTAAAATATTTAAATTAACTTAGAATTTGGTAAAAAGATATAGTTAAACTTTCTAAAGTATTTTTGATATTTATAAAATTCTTTAGTTATGATATATTTATATTATTTTATAAAAGTTCTATATCTTATTACTCCCTTCGTCCCATTTTATGTGTCACCATATGATCGGACACAGAGTTTAAGAAATAAATAACGACTTTATAAAGTTTACAAAATTACCCCTCTTAAAGTTTACTTTTTAATTATTTTTTTTTTATAAAGTGAGACCTGATAAAATAGAGATTATGCCATTAAATAGTTACCAAATAAGAAAAGATGACATTCTTTTTGGGACGGACCAAAAAGAAAATGGCTACATATAAAATGGGACAAAAGGAATAATATTTTAAGCGGAAATAATAAATTTAGATATGTTAACATATTATTATTATATAATATAAATTTTATTAAAAATTATTTTCTATTAATTATAATATATTTAAAATATTATATTTATTTTATCATGAGCCTATACAATGCCAAGAACGTGTGTGTCATAAACCTATCTAATGAAAAAGGATTAAGTTGCCGTTTGGCCATGAAAACTAAAATTTTTCGGAGTTGGAGTTGAAGTTAGAGTTGGAGTTGTGTTTGACCATGTCTTTTTTGAATTTTTTTTTGACTTTTGACTTTTTTTTTAAATATGATTTTATGCCCTAACTTTTACAAATAATCAAAAGCACTCAACTAAAATTTACCTACTAATGAAAAAAGAACACAATTAGCCACTATTATAAAAATAATTACATATATATGGCCATATTTCGTGAATTTCAATTATGACATATATAATATTTACATTAATAGCCGTTTTCTCATATTTGAAAATTTTAACTATGTTTTTTTATACTTTGTATATTTAAATTATAAATATGCTTAGTATGTTTCTTAATACTTTGTATATTTATATATGTGTGTATATGGTTTATACATGGTATAAACTTTATATATAACATACTTTGTATATTTCTACTATAAATATAATACTTTATATATTTATGAGTATAAATATAATACTTTATATATTTATGGGTATAAATATAAATTAGCAATAAAATAATGTCTTAAATAAGAGATAAAAATAATGATGAGAGAGAAAAAGAGATATATATTAATTAGGATAGTATTAAGTTTGAAATTATAATTATCTTATTCTTTAAAATTGCTATATACATAATATTGAAAAAGTAATGTTATAAGGAGAGTTTTATGTAATAATTTAAAAGATTGGGGTTATATGTAATAATAATAAAAGTTGGAATTGGAGTTGGAAAATTGTGAAAACAACAAAAACTTGTTTTCCCTTTTCAGAATTTTTTTTTGAAATTATTTTTTGAATTTTTATGACCAAACACCATAATTTCCAACTCTGAAAAAAATTTTCGAAAAAAAGAAAAAGATTTCCATGACCAAATGAGCAGGATGTGGTTTTGACACCACAACGCCTATGTGGGACATTGGCAAAAGGTGCTAAATGACTAATTAATAAAATGTCTGTAGAATTGGGTAAGTGGATGTAAAAAATCAATAAATCAATTATAGTGACAAAACAGATGTACATCTTATGTACATTATAAATCAGTATTTTTCAGTCAATTTTCTTACAAAATTCAAATCTTTCTTTCGCATTTGCATATTTACATACACCTGCATAGCAATTTGGTACTGCTCACTTTTCTTTTACTAATCATGTTAGAGGAGATTTGGTTGGAAAATATTTTGGATGCTTTATTAGATCTGTGGAAGAGAATTAATTATTCACATTAAATTATTTAAGTTTGGGTTCTAGTAGAGCATTATTTGGAGGCTTCTCGGAGAGACTTTTAGCTTTAGTGTCTAGGTAGGCTAGACTTATCATATCTTTAGATTGAGCTTATTTATGATAATTGTGTGCTATTATACTAGTTTTGAACAGGTAGTTATAGTTTGGATATTATTTGAAATATCTCATACCTTATTTATCCGGTTAAGACCTGGCTCTACTAAATTTTGATTTCGATATCTTTTAATGTGATATAGCACCGACCACTTTAGAATGTAGAATTAATTTATGAAACTTTGGATTTATCTCTTTTCAACGAAGATATGCGAATGTTTATTTAACTGTAGAGAAAAGACATCAAATCCCCCTTCAACTTGTCGCCAAAACATATTTAGACCCTAAATTAATCGGGTAATTATATACCCCCTTTAACATCTTTCAAGTGAATTTAATTCACCCCCTACAGTTGACGTGGCAAAAAAAAAATGCATGTTTTTTTTTTAAAAAGGGCCCACTTTATTAATTATATATATATAATTAAAAAAAATCAAGAATCCAACTTTCATCTTCTTCTTCGTAACACTCACCTTCCCCACCCCCAACACCCCATTTCTTCGTCTTTTTCATACTCCCACCCCATTTCTTCGTCTTCTTCGCAACCCTTTCCTACTAAGTCCCAGTTGATCCAAAACTTCATCTTTCGATAACCAAAAATGGTTCAATATTGATGAGCAAGTTTGATTTCTGGCCAAGAATTTCATGTCACGCGAATATCATCAATGCCATTTCTGAATTTGGGACTGTTTGTGCCATTTTTGTAGACATTTTTGAGTAAAAGATTGAGAATTTGAGAGTTTTGATATTTTGGGTTTTGATTAATGTGAAAGAATTTGGATTTGAAATTTTATATATTGGTGTATTTTTGTGATCAACTCATGATTTTTGTGTATTGAAATTTTGGATTGAGAATGACTCTATTTGAAATTTTGTCTTCTCTAATTTACCATACACTTTAAATTGATCTACAACTCATGATCCACTCTTCCATTCATTTGTTACATAGCACCCTCTGAATCTCTCTCTATAGGATGCGTTTTGAACATCAGAAAACAATGGTGAACAACTAAAGTACTAGAACTAATGCCCTTTTTAAACTTTTTGGTATTGTATTGGAGAAGTAGAAATTCCATAACCAATGCACAATCCCTATATATGTTGTGAAAATTTTGATTTCAGATAAGGAAAAAGAACCAAGAAAATATAATTTAACACATGCAACATGAAATAGGTTAATCACCTTTATGATTGTTGCAAATGTTTTCAAAACTCAATATCAAACTACATTTCTAAGGAAAACAAAGTAAAATCAGGCTAGGCTAATACTTTCTAAATTTGATAAATTTAATTTTATATAATTAGGTGAATGAGTTGGTGGATTTGACTGTTAAAAACGTGAAAGAAGTTAAAATTGAAGGTTGAAATAATGATGTTAATGGGGGATTTGACAGTTGAAGAATAAGGAATTGAGATGGGATGGAGGGGGCGTTGTTGAAGAAGAAACATGAATCAGGGTTGTGTGGTGGTGGGCTGTCGGGATGGGGGGGTCTATTTTATATATATATATATATATATATATATATATATATATATATATAAAAGAGAGAAGTATCGATTACCCCCTGAACATGTCACGGTTTATTCATGGTACACCTGAACTTTGACTAGTCCTAAGTACCTCTCAAACTTGTTCTTTTAGTATGTCGCGTGACCCTTTTACGCTGATGTGGCAAAATATTTGAGTTCAACCTCCATCACGCGCGTGATGGAGGTATTTTTATGCCAAATCAACATTTTTAATGACAAAAAAATAAAAAAAAATCCATTTTCCTTGAATTTTTTCAAAAAATTCAATTATCCCTTTCCCTATTTATTATCCCTCTTCCCTCATCACTTCTTATCTAAAAAAAAAATCATCCAGTTATTAATTTTGTAAAACTCCATTTTATTAATTAGTTTATGAAATAAAAATTTCATCCGTTTATTAATTTTGTAAAAATTCTGTTTATTAATCTAAAAAATAAATCATCCGTTTATTAATTCAATCTAAAACTCCAGTTTCCATTCCTATAGACTCCTTCAATTTTGTAATCTTAATTATATATATCATATGAGTTATTGTAACTAATAAAATGTACTAAATATCGAAGCAGATATTTTAAACAATATTAGCAAAACAAATACTAAAGAAACTAAGACACATACTTATAATAAATGTAGTTATATTAGTTATTGGTTTTTAATCCTTAACGATTTGATTTTTGATTTAACCGATAAAAAAATACTCATAAAATAAAAAAAATAGTAACTAACATAAAAAAAACTGAATCTTAGTTGCAACAAAAATCCTACTTATATATATATATATAAAATAATAATTTAATATAATCTTATTGGGTTATCGGTTTACCCAATAACTTAATAAAAAAAATCAAAATCGAATCACTAACCCAATAATTTTTCTTACAAAATCATTAAAAAATCGTTAACTCAATTACGATAAATCAATAAAATTTTTATCGGTTCGATTTTTATACACTCCTAACTTAAATTACAATTTCTTAATCCATTAAATATAATAAAACACGTATTTGTGCTTGTGAGTCTCCTCAAAATCCTAATCGAAACACTAATCTAAAACTACTATGAAACACCAACCGAAAAAAAAAGTTTCATATTATGAAACACTAATCGAAAAAAATAATTTCATATTTTTAACACACCAAAAAAATGTAAATTTTTAATAATAGCTTACATGATCGACGAAAATTATACCTTTCACTATTTTGGAGTAGAAAAAATTTGAAAAATATATTTTTTTTAGAGAGAAATAAAATAATTAAGGGTAGAAATGAGTTATTTTTTTAATGTAGGATAAATATAAAGGAAGTGAAGGGTATTATCCATATGGACAGCCATATCAAAATTTTTATCCACGTGTCCGCGCGTGTATTACATGCAGTGGACAGTGGGCTGAAAATGGTGGCGCGACATACTAGAAGAACAAGTTCGGGGGGGGGGGTACTTAGGACTAGTCAAAGTTCAGGTGTACCATGAATAAAACGTGACAAGTTCAGAGGGGTAATTGATACTTCTCTCTATATAAAAATAATACATATATATTTTTTACCTTTTTAAAAAAAATATAAAAAATAATATGTGTGTTGGATTACTTTTTTTAAAAAAATTATAATTTCTGACGTGGCAATGAACATGTGTACTGCACTCTTCGGAGTGAGAGGTACAATATTTTTAGGGCGGTAAAAAATTTACTTGAAAGTCATTAACGGGGTATATAATTGTCCTGTTAGTTTAGGGTCTAAAGTAAGTTTTGCTGACAAGTTTAGGGGTAATTTGATGTATTTTCTCTTAAATGTATTACAGCTACGATTCAAAGCCCGCCTATACTTTATTTCTTTCATTTATTGTGACTTTTGGCACCACTTTGACATCGATTATGGAATGGTTGGATTTTAATTTTACAATTGAGTATGGTTACTATAAGTTTCGATTCGAGTCCTGCATCTGATTATGATATAATTTGGGAGTTCTGGTATTGATTATTATTGTTTTGGGAGTTATGATACCTCTGAGTTTCGATTTGAGTTCGACATTCGATTATGTGTTCTATTGTACACCACATATGTGGCCTCTCGTTATTGCCCACTATTTTCAGTTTAAGCCCAGTGTCTGGCCTTTCGTTACTACCCATTAGTTTTAGTTCAAGCCCGATGCACGTATGGATTGCTACTATGGTTTCTTGCTACTAGTTTAGCTATAAACTATTTTACATTTTTTTATTTAATTACTTTGTGTGTGTCCCACCGTCTTATGGGGGCACGGTCTGCTAATTTTCTTCTTCAGTATGCCTAGCAGGCTAATAGGGGCCCAGTTAGGTTATGTTTGGTTTGCCTTCATATTACTTCATTATTTATCTTTTTGAATATCTTTTACTTATTTCTTTACAATGTTGAATAACTCAAAAACTTGTTTACTTTTCTATCCCTATTTACTGTCGACGTAGATTATACCCTCGCATTTTTGTTATACTTTTTTTGTATTTTTGCTAATTTGGTTGGTTATGTCTACTGAGTGCCCATTACTTTGGTACCCATACCGCACTTTTGCATTTTTTTTCATAATGCATATCTGAGTACTAGTAGCCGGCACTAACATAATTTCTTTACTCCAGTATTGATCTGGAGTAGGGTATCTTGTTGTGGTTCTAGGCTGATCCTCCTCCATTTGATCCATTGTAGTTTTTTCCTTTGAGACTATTGCGCATATGTGTGATGTATATTTTGAGGTATGGTCTAGTATTCTTGTTTTGTTAGTAGTGGCACTAGTATCTGTCTTACCAGGTCTTTTGAGTGATCATCTTGTATGTTTTCTCTTTGTCCTTTTCCCTGTACGACACATTGTATATATGTTCCTTCAATTTTTCTTATATTTTTATTGTTGGTGTTGATTTATTGTTGTTTTTTCTTGGTTTTCGATCATTAACCTGTTACTTTTCATTTCAGGTTGTGGCTTAGTTTGCCTACTGGCGGGATAAGGTATACTCCATCGTGACTTGAGGAATCGGGTTATCACAGTTTGGAATCAGAGCATAGGTTTCATCGGTATTGTTGTTACTGGAGATGATGTTTAGTAGAGTCCCACGGATCGGCACATAGATATCTATATCCTATCTTTGGAAGGCTATGATGTGCTATAGAAATTAGCACTTTCGACGCTTAAAATGAGGAAAATAGGCAAGTTTCTTAGGTTGTTCTGTTAGATATGATGTATTTTGCATATGTTTTGTAGGAAATTAGATTTTTGATGCTATGTTCGTGAAAAATATGAAAAATGGAATTTTGGCTACTTACATGATCAATTTTGGGTATTCGTGACACTTTTTGGATGTACATGACCAAGGCATGTGATGAAAGTTAAAGTATGAAGCTTGGGTGTAAGTACTGAAAGGCCTGACACTTACCTATGTATACATGTGGACCACATGTAGCATATGTGGTCTATCTGAGACTAAGGTAAGTACCAAAAGTAAAGATACAGAGGGTGAAAAAGCTAAAAACGAACTTCTGGCACTTACCTATGTCAACATGCGGACTGCATGCAGCACATGTGGGAAAGGTAAATGCCAAAAGTCCAAAATCGCGAGAGCATAAGGTGCATAAATTTTTTTGGAACTTGTAGGCATCTACATGCATCCAGTCTTAGGCAACATGTGGCACATGGGCCCAAGTCCAGGCCGCATATGGACACAGATAAGTGGCCACCAACCTTTTTTTTATTCTTTTTAGTTCAGTCTTTGATTTTAGGGTTTCCTTTTGTACTATAAATACCGCTTATGTGTTTTTTAGTAGAAGTTACACACTTTTGACACTTACAAACATATTTTGATCTTGAGATTCGATTTTAGTCTTGGAATTCTCTTGTATTGATTTTGGTTGATTAATTTAGTTAAAGTTTTGGATTTTCTAGTTATGATTATTGTGATTCATCTGATACTTTCAATCATGAATGTTGTTGATTATTTCACAAACATGAGCGGCTAAAAACCCTTAGCTAGTGTTGCGGAAACCGTGGCGGATTGATGAAGTAGGGGAAGTGCGATTGTTGTTTTGAACCGATACCTATGCATGTATTGTATTATATTCACTTTAATCGTTATCATAGCAGTTACAAATGTTAGGATCCCGCCTATATTATTGATACTTACTCCAAAGAGGAGTAATGACTAGGAAAAGATAACTACAATAATAATTTAAAGTTTAATTGATGATCCACGCTACTAGGTATTATCTAAGTTATATGGTTAACTGTCATCTAATAACTAGAGACTCAAAAGGTAATAGTTAATTAGGATCTAGGATAAGGGTTAGTAAGGAGACATCCTGAGACCCAAAAGGTAAAGGGTGAAATCTGTTAGCTAGTCAAAAAGACAGTTAACGATACATAACTTATCATATTATGCATACAAGGTATCAGGTTGGTTCAGCAAAGCACGATAATCCTAAGAAGTTGAGAAGCAAGGGGGAACAGAATGCTAGTGTTCACTGACGATTGATTACATTCAAAGTTGATATTCGCTACTAGTTCAATATTGATACTTAAATCCCCATTTACTTTTCCAATTTTGCCCATTGATTACAATAGCTAAGAGAAACAATTCCAAAAATTCCCTTGGGATTTGACCCCAACCTTTGTTGGGTTACTATCTTTGACAACGATCATATAATCTATAGGTGGAAGGTGTATCTTGGGCATTACAAAAATTTAGCGCCGTTGCCAAGGAATATGGTGTTGATTTGTGAATTGGGGTTGTTACAGTTTATGGGTCCTTTTGTTTTTGTTCTTTGTAGGGTATACGCTGGTGTATTCCTAACACACGGAATTGAGGCAATCCCTTACTCTCAATTAATCTGAATCCAGAGAGGATCCTACAAAAACCTAGTAGGATGACGGAGCAAAAAAGAGATAACATTCCTGAAGGTTTTAATGTGCCCCCCTCCTTCTGAAGGAGTTCAGGACATTGTTGATTAGCAGACTGGGGTGCTTTTAGCACCAGCCGCTAATGATAGAAGGGCAGTAGAAGAAACTCAGTAGATAGCTTGAGAGGCAGATCTAGATAAGCAGCGATAAGAAGCAGACCACCGAGAAGCACTCGATGGAAATCAAAACAGAGTTAGAGGTAGCTATACTCAAGTGATCCTAGCATACCAATATTGGTAGCCATAAAAGGATGATGAAGAAAATATGGGGTACATTGAGCCGATAGAGACTAGAGCCATTGTTACTTCTGTCTTGCCCCCCACTATTAAGTTTAGCATATCTAGTTCTATGATCCATCTTTTATAACTGAAGGGTGTGTTTGCGGGCTTACCTATAGAGAAACAAACATGCATTTGGCAAATTTTAGTGGGATCTGCACTTCTTATACAAATCCAGGGGATTCTTAGGAAGCAATTAGATTGAAGTTATTCCCTTTATCGCTTATAGAAAAAGCATCTTTATGGTTAAAGGAACTTCCAAGAGGATCCATTACTATATAGAATGAGTTGCACAGGCAATTCTTGAGTTGTATTTTTCCACCATCCAAGATCTTGCAGTTTAAAGATGAGATTTATAATTTTAGGCAGCTGCAATCTGAGTCCATATATGGGAATTGTTTTAGGTTCAAGAAGAAGCTTAGCATGGTGCCCAACCATCAGATTTTAGGGATAAGCATACTAAAGGTATTCTACAGAGCCCTGACCATTAGTTCTAGAGCCATGGCAGATACTATCTCTGGAGAAGCTTTTATGAGATTACTTTGGGAGGTAGCTTCAAATATCTTCGACCAGATTTCTCTCACTAATCGATGGTGGAAAACTCAGGAGGCTAAGAGAGGTTCTGATACTTATGCTATTGGTGCCTCCAGTGACAATAGAGTAGCTTTCAGTGAGACAAGAGATTTTGCTACTGAGGCTTGATCTTGGGTTGCTGGCTAAGCAGTTTATGATAAAATTTTTTGAGAAGGTGAACGTAGTAGGATCATAGGGTATAGTTTCTAGAGCTTATGAGTCTTAATTAGAAGAGGGGGATAGGTATATGGATCGTCAATTGGTGGGTTTCTAATCCCAAGGCAAGGAAACCAAGGTTAGAACTACTATGATGATAGATATAGAGACCACAGTGGGGACAAAAATAGTGATTGGAGATAGAGAGATGATTACAAGTAGAAGGGAGATAGGTATATTCCGCCTTAAAGACGAGCTATGGAATAAAAGATAGAAGAAATATTGACCAAATTGGTGAAGAGGTAAGAAAGTAAGAAGGATAGCCTTAAAGAGATCAAGGCTGATATTTTTGGTTTGACCTAAGAAGTTGAGTCTCACGTAATGGCTATCAAGAAGTTAGAGCATTAGTTTAGGCAGATGTCTTCAACTTTACATCAAAGGCAATCGGGTACCCTCTCAGTAACATGGTGTAGAATCCTTCGATCATCAGTCATTGTCTAGCTATCACCATTAATTATGGTTCTATTACTGATGATCCCCCTATATCTACTATTAAAGAGTTAAAAATTGATAGCGCTGAGACTGATAAGACACCTGAGGTAGAGTCTGAGAAATCAACATGGGTGATGATGATTTTGAGTGTGATAGTGGTGAGGATTGGGTCGTAGAGCCCAATTATCATATGCACCCTTATGTGTGACCCCTTCCTTGCCATTAACAGAAAAAAAGAAGGACCCTAGAGCCGTCACCATTTCATTTTTTATTGGGCCATTTAATGTCAAATAGGCTTTATATGACTTGTGATTAGGAGTAAATATGATGCCACTGGTTGTGTACAAGTTTTTTAGGATGGGGGAACTAAACCTACATCCATAAAGCTATTGATGGCTGACTTATTTGTAAAGAAAATAGTGGGTATTTTTTTTGACGTAGAAGTAAGGGTTGGATCTTTTATTTTCCACCCTGATTTCATGGTTCTTAATCAAGAGGTGGATTTTTAAGTCCCTAGTATATTGGGTAGACCCATCCTATACACTAGCAGGGTGTTGATTGATATGGACTTAGAAAATATCACCATCAAACTAAATAATGAGCAGGTAGCTTTTGATGTGTATTTGACAGTGCTGCAGCTAGATGATATGCAAGTGGTGTATGTGATATAGACTATTGATAAGAATGTTATTACAGAGGCCAGTGTGCCACATATACTAGGTGTTGAGGAAAGAATAGAGCTGATGGCCACTCGACTACTAATTATTGAGACTATAGTGAAGACATTATATAAGTAGATCCGACCAAGGGTCCAAACTACACTAGAGACAATTGATGCTAGACTGTAGTCCGCGCATCAGGATGTAATGTTAGAGCTATGAGCTAAGTTGCAATCATAGATAGATTTTTTAAGGGTTAAGTATCAGCCCGATTCAGCAGGATTGAGATATCAGATCTAGGAGACATTAGGGAGGAGGTGGAACTAATTAGAGAAAAGGTATGCTCTCTTACTAGAGTCATATATCATCCAACCCACCAGTTGTACCCCCAGTTATTCTGCCATTACCTCTACGTGGTCACTCATACTCTTATTTATTCTCGAAGAATGATATGGTGGTCCCCATAGTTAGGGACCAAGAGAGGCCAAGAGTGGGACCTGGAAAATCCAATCATGCCATATGAGCAAGCCCTAAACAAACCTATGATTCGATTGAGACTGCGGTTGTTGATAGGCATAAGCTTGTTGAGCTAGCTGCGGGTGTATCTTCCTATAGTGTACCACCACCATCATGGCCTCCGTTAGTGGATATACCCCAATCTGGGAAAGATCATGACACGGACACCTAGTGTATCCCAGGTGAGTCCTCATTCCCTTTATTTTATATTATTTTAGAGCATTGGGGAGTTTTTAGTTAGGGATGGGGTATACCATAGCCACTATGGATTTTTGTTGTCGTACTTTTTTTCTTATCGATCATCGTATGATCATAGAATCGGCATGTCTAGGGTAAAATTTATGTCGTATTGTGTTGTGTTTTTGTGTAATTAGGAGATTTTTAAATATTTAGGGCAGTTGTCAAGTTTTTGATTGATTTTTGAGAAAAATGATACCTCTCTAAAATTTTAGAACTGTGTAAATGTATATATGTGTGAACATTATGGATCTTGTTATGGCATTAGGATTAAGGACATGATAATCACTTACTAACAATTGTATGAACCGGATAATTATATCTTGTAATATTAACTTTATGTCAGGTGTGTGTGAGATGCTACTTAGTTCCCTTTGTTTGTTGAATTCAAAACTTGCACGGTTAGTCTTGCCTAGGTTGTAGGATAGTCAGTTAGGAAAGGATCATAGGTTGTTTTGATTTTAGTTCACTTTTATCCTAAATGACCTGCCCAATGTGAATTAGTATCCCTTGACCCCTGTTTTGAGCCTTATAGCCTATTTTTCTTGTTTTACCTTTCACTTTTCCATTTTTATCACAGTAACCTATTGTGGTCCATTCCTCCTTGGACATTGTACACCTCAACTTAGATAAATTGCCTAAGTTGTGGGTGACTATCATAGGGGTGTGTAATGCAAAATGGGTATATGAAAGGAAGAAATGAGAGAAAAAAGTTAGCACGGATGGGGTGTGGTAGCAACAGAAAAAGAAGAAGAAAGAGAAAAATAAAAATAAAAATAAAAATAAAAATAAAAATAAATATAAATATAAATATAAAAAGAAAAAGAAAAAGAAAAAGAAAAAGAAAAAGAAAAAGAAAAAGAAAAAGAAAAAGAAAAAGAAAAAGAAAAAAGAAAAAAGAAAAAAGAAAAAAGAAAAAAGAAAAAAGAAAAAAGAAAGAGAAAAAGAAAAACTATGAAAAAAGTGAAAACGAAAGAATAAAAGACCACACCCGACCTGAATGTGCAATAAAGAATAAAAAGAGAGAAATAAGGGTGGAATAAAAAAAGATGTTAAATAAGTGGACCCTACAGTTAGTGTAGTGCCAAGGAGGCTTAGTCACTTGATACCCATATGTACCATACCAGGACCCCAAGCCTACAGTACAAGCCAAGAAAAGTCCTATAGTGATCCTAACTTGACTATCTGAAAACTAAGTAAAGAAAATAAGGGAAAACCTATGGTATTTGATGCATATTGATTGGAACTTTTCTTCTAAGTATGAGTGCCTCTTGTCTCTCCCTACATTGACATTCATTATTTCATATAAGTGAGTGGGACTTCTTTTTTGTAAGGGCACTTGAGTTATATTGCTAGCTGCTTACTTGTTTTGGATAGTGTAACTTGTCTATATATACATGGTTGTCTGTTGCTAATTTAACCTTATAACTTGATCCCATTATGTCAAATTATTGTGCTTTATATTTATACACAGTTAGTTTTGACAAGTTGAGATAGGAGGGGATGTTATGATTTGAGCTTAAAGTGTTGATTGACTGCCTTGTATATCTTAGAATTCTCCTAGTAAAGCGCCATGTTTCATTTTGTTTTATTTTGTTGTGTTGTGTTGCCTGAGGACATGCAAACATTCTAAGTTGAGGGTGTTGATGTTCTATAGAAATATAACACTTTCAATGCTTAAACCAAGGAAAATATGAAAGTTTCTTAGGTTGGTTTGTTAGATATGATGTGTTTTGGGTATATTTTGTAGGAAATTAGATTTTGGATGCTAAGTTCATGAAAAATAAGAAAAATGAAGTTTTTGGCTACTCGATCAATTTTTTGTATTTGTGATACTTTTCGGGAGTACGTGACCAAGGCATGTGACGAAAGTCAAAGATTTGAAGCTTGGGTACAAGTTGGAAGGCCTGACACTTACCTATGTCTACATGTGGACCACATGTAGCACATGTGGTCATACTAAGGTAAGTACCAAAAGTGAAGATCCAGAGGGTGAAAAAGCTAAAAACAAACTTCTGGCACTTACCTATGTCAACATGTGGACCACACATAGCACATGTGGGTAAGCTAAATGCTAGAAGTACAAATCCCGAGAGCAGAAGGTGTAGGAAATTTTTTTGGCACTTATAGGTGTCTACATGCGCCCAACCTCAAGCCGCATGTGGCTTATGTGCCCAAGGCCAGGCCGTATGTGTACACAGATAAGTCGCCACCAACCCTTTTTTTGCTCTTTTTCATCCCGGCATTGATTTTAGGGCTTTCTCATGTACTATAAATACCCTTTTTGTGTTTTTTTAGTAGAAGTTACACACTCTTTATACTTACAAACATATTTTAACTTCGAGATTCAATTTTTGTCTTGAAATTCTCTTGTATTAATTTAGTTGATTAATTCAGTTAAGGTTTTGGGTTTTCTAGTTGTGATTATTGTGATTCATCTTATGCTTTCAATCATGATTGTTGTTGATTCTTTCACAAGCATGAGCGGTTAAAAACCCTTAGCTAGGGTTGTGGATACCTTGGTGGATTGACGAAGTAGGAAAAATGCAATTGTTGTTTCGAACCAATACCCATGCATGCATTGTATTATATTCACTATAATAGTTATCTTCACAATTGCAAATGTTAGGATCCCACCTAAATTATTGCTACTTACTCCAAAAGAGGAGTAGTGACAAGGAAAATATAACTACAATAGTAATTTGAAGTTTAACTGTCGATTCATGCTACTAGGTATTAACTAAGTAAGATGGTTAGCTATCATCTAATAACTAGAGACTCAAAAGGTAATAGTTAACTGGGATCTAGGATAAGGGTTAGTAAGGCGATATTCTGAGACTCAAAAGGTAAAAGATAAAATCTGTTAGCTAGTCCAAAAGACAATTATGGTACATAACTTACCAGATTTTACACGCAAGGTGTCACTTTGGTTCAGCAAAGCATGATAGTGTTCATCGACGATTGATTACATCCAAATTTGATATAAGCTACTAGTTCAAAATTGATACTCAAATCCCCTATTTACTTTTCCAATTTTGCCCATTGATTACAACAGGTGAGAGCCACGATTCCACGTATTTCCCTGGGATCCGACCCCAATATTTGGTAGGTTACTATATTTGATAGCGACTACGTAATCTTTAGATTGATATCTTGGGAGTTACTAGGTTATAGAGAATTTTAGTGAAAAGTCTCATTTTCTTGATCCGTTTTTATGTATTTGGTCTGAGTTGTTTTTAATCCATATTGATTCACTTTTTTTGCAGATTGCTAGAACACAATGTGCAAGAGTCGGGGATCAAGACCCCTAACCAATGGTTAGAGTCCTAAATAGAGGCCGAGGTCAACCCAGGGGTCGGGGGAAGGATAAAGCAACATCCCTTGTATGAGATCAAATTAGGGATCTATCACCTGATTTTATCATAGATATTAAGATTGAGTCAGCTCTAGGTATTTCGCCACTATATCAATAGGTAGGTAAGGGGAAAGGCAATGCGCTGGTTTATATCTTCTCTAGTCCTTTGGGATGCATTGGTACATTTATTGGGGTTAGTTGGCAGTCCGTTAATTGAGGGATCTCAACCAACAATACATGGAGGTATTAATTTAGGGGAACATCCTCTAGTAACGATGTGTACGACAGAGGTTCCACCATCACCAATAGTCCCAAAATCGGTGGTAACCTAGCCAGTTATGTCTCCATAGGAACAAAAGATACCGAGTCATTTTCTGAGATTGACTCTACTCAAGTTTTTTGGGACTCAAAAAGAGAATGCTTATCAGTTTCTATCCAGTTATGATGAGAAACTGAGGAATTTAGGGTTAGCCTAGTAATGCTGAGGAGATTTTATTGCTTTATCCGATTCACATAGCATTAAGAGATGGTGAAGAGGTTATCTTGACTCTAGGTCAGCTGGATCTCTACCTGTTCCTTGGCTAAATTTTTTGAGGTTCTCTTGGGGAAGTATATGTCCCATAGCATGCACGAGCATATTTGAGATAATTTTTCTAGGTTGAGAAAAGGTTCAATATTGGTGGATGAGCATAAGGTAAGATTCTACAAGTTATCCATACACGCGACTATGATCCTTCCTGATGAGTATAAGTAGATTTGATGTATTATTAGGGGTCTAAGATTGCCACTTCACAGGGCTACATAGAGTTTTATGACTTAAGGAAAATCCTTTTGTGATATATTAGAGCACGAATATTCTATAGAGAAGATGGATAATGAGGCCCAAAGGGGCAGCGATAAGTTCCCTCATTACCAGAGCAACTAAAGTGAGAGCCATAATGGCTTATAATTCATAGGCCACAGGTTTTTAGGTAGGTACCCCAGAAGTAGCCTTACCAATATCAGGGTCATCCTAGCAGTCCAGTTTAGGCATTGCTTTAGACACCAGAGAAGGGTCAACTTGGTTATAATAGTTTTGGTGGTCAGAGAAATAGTAAACCTCAGAAGGCTATTCAGTCAGGTGGTCATTTCAATTTTTTTGGAGCTTCTAGACATAGTAGGGTTCTCGAAGTATGCTATGAATATGAGGTTATTGGTTACTTCACCCATGAGTGTCCCTCATATGGGATGATTGCGCCTTCAGTTAAAACTACATAATCGATTAGATCAGTTTCACTGCCAGCTAGGGATGGTGCACAGGGTTATGGGGGTGATCTCCAAGGTTCTATAGGCAATCCATAAGAAGGCCAGATAGGTGGTCAGACAGGAACTTAGTACAAGAGTAGACAAAGTTTTTTGTATGTTGTATCGGGTAAACTAAATGTTGAGGCTTTGGATGCTGTGATCATAGGTATGATTTCTGTATGCCATTATCTAGTTTTTTCTTTGTTTTATCCTAGTTTAATATTTTTATATGTTTCTACTTATTTTGTATCACGGTTGGGTTTGTGTTTGAAATCTTTATCTGTGCTATTGTGTATAGCTACTTGTATGGGTGATTCTTTGTAATAAATCAGGTATATAGATCTTATTTGATAATTGTTTGGGTGTTTGATACTCGAATTGATCTTGTTGTACAAGATATGGTAGATTTTGATGTGATTCTAGGCATGAAATAATTATCTTCTTACTATGTGCTCTTGGATTAATTTGCTAAGATTGTTACCTTAGCTATGCCGGGCATACCCTTGGTTGTATGGTAGGGTTCTATTAGCCGTACACCAATATGGGTTATTTCTTACATTCAAGCTAGGAGACTGATTTCGAGGGGTAGTGATTCATTTATTTCTTATGTTTGGGATGATATTATTGAGAGTTCACCGCTTGACTTAGTTCCAATTGTCTATTATTTTCCTAATATTTTTCTTACCAACCTACCCATCCTTTCTTCTGAGCGTGATATAGAGTTTATTATTAACCTCGAGCTAAGCACTTGACCTATTTCTATAGATCCTTATTGTATGGTTCCTACTGAGCTGAAAAATATGAATAATCAACTTCAAGATCTTTTAGGTAAGGGTCTTATCAGACCAAGTATATCGCCTTGGGGGTGCTCCAGTCCTGTTTGTGAAGAACAATGAAGGCTCTATGCATATGTGTATCAACTACAAGTAGTTGAATAAGGTCATAGTAAGGAATACATATCTTTTGCTTTGTATAGATGATTTATTTGACCAGCTTTAGGATGCAAAAATGTTTTCTAAGATAGATTTGAAGTCTGGTTACTATCAGTTGAGAATTAGGGATGCAACATCCCTAAGACAAGCTTTAGGACTTGTTACGATCATCATGAGTTCTTGGAGATGTCTTTCAGATTGACTAATGCCCATCAACTTTTATAGATTTGATAAACCATGTGTTTAGGCCTCATTTAGACTTCTTCATGATAGTGTTTTTTAATGACATCTGGTATATTCAAGGGGTATGAAGCAACACGAGCAACATTGAGGATTATGCTCCATAATTTAAGAGATCATCAGCCTAATTCCAAGCTCTAAGTATAAGTCTGGCTTGAGTTTATAGCTTTCTTAGGGCACGTAGTATCCAATGATAGTATTATGGTTGATCCAACTAAGATTGAGGCTATTCGTGTTGAGGTAGGCCTACGTGGCCTACTGAGGTTCGCAGTTTCATTGGGTTGGCAAGATATTACAAGTAATTCATTATTGTTTTTTCTTCTATTGCAATCCGTATCACTAGATTGACTAGAAAGAGGTTCCATTTTTGTGGTCTGTGATTTGTAAGGCAAGTTTCTGGAAGCTCAAGTATTTGCTTACTTTAGCCCCTATTCTGACTTGTCCAATTAAGTGCAAGGATTGTACTATCTATTGTGATGTTTCTGATGCTAGTTTAGGGTGTGTTTTGATGTATCAAGGCTGTGTTTTTGCATACGCATTGAGGCAGCTGAAGAAGGTGCATGAGCGCAACTACCCTATTCATGACTTGGAGTTGGTAGCTGTATTGTTTGCATTTAGGATTTAGAGGAATTATTCGTATGGGTTTTTCTATGTTATCTTTCCAGATCACCATAGTCTTCAATATATTATGACCCAAAGAGAGCTTAATTCTAGGCATCATAGTTGGATTGAGTTGCTAAAGGATTATGAAATCTCTATTCTCTACCATATGAGCAACACAAATGTGGTAGGAGGAGCCTTGAGTAGGAAGTCAGTGAGTGTGGATATGTAAGCCTTCATGGGGCTTCTCAGTGATTGTTGGCTTTGGACAGCCAGTACTTAGCTAACTTGATGGTTCATTTGGATATTTCTGACCTTTGAAAGATCATTGCTAGTTTTGAGGCAGATCTACCTTGTTGGAGTAGATTTGGGGTTATCAGTTTGAGGATAGTAGGCTTGGTAGCATTTGAGGGTAAGTATTGAGAGGTGAATCCAGGAGGGCTACCTTAGATTATAGGGTGATTTGAGTTTTGATGACCACATTTGTGTTTTGAGGGTCGTGGATTTGATTTAGTTGATTCTTCGTAAGGCTCACAGCTCCAGGTACTTTATTCACCCTGGGAGAATAAAGATGTATAGAAATTTTAGGTAGTACTACTAGTGGAATTATATATGGAGAGATATAGAAAAGTTTATGGATCTATACCTTTGTTGTAAGCAAGTAAAGTTCGAGCACCAGAGGCCTGGTAGATTGCTTTAGGAGCAACCAATTCCCAAATGGAAGTATGATCGAGTTATTATGGATTTAGTAGGTGGATTGCTTTGCACTTCCTGTGGTTTTGATATTGTTTGGGCCAATGTGGATTGATTGACCTAGTCTGCTCATTTCATTCCCATTGGGACCTCCTAGAGTGCCGAGAGGTTAGCTCGTACTTATATTCAGAAGTAGTTTTCTTACATGGGATACCTGTGTCTATCATCTTAGATCGACACTCTTATTTCACTGCTAACTTCTGGAGGACCTTTTAAGAGAATTTGGTTACCTAGGTTAACCTTAGCACTGCCTTTTATCCCTAAATTAATGGGCAGTCAAACTGGACTATCCAAATATAAGAGGACGTACTTTGCACTTTTGTATTAGATTTTCAAGGTCAGTGGAACCAAATTTTACCTTTGGTGGAGTTTGTGTATAATAATAGTTCCATTCTAGCATTCAGATTACCTCATTAGGTATTGTATGGTAGGCATTGTCAATCCCCGATTGATTTGTTCAAGACTTTTGAGGTTAAGACTCATGGTACAAATTTGCTTTATGAGTCATTGGATTGTGTTTGGGTAACTCAAGATAGGCTACGAGCATCTCAGAGTAGGTAGAGGAGTTATGCTAATCACACACGTCGTCTATTGAGGTTCAAAGTTGGGGATAGGGTAATCCTATAAGTATCGCCTATGAAGGGCGTGATGAGTGTTGTGGCATGAAAACACTACGCTTTCGATGCTTAACACCGTGAATTTAAGCGTGAACTTAGTATATTTTGTAAGATATGGTGCATTTGGTGTATATTGTAGGTTAAATAGGTCTACAACTGTGTTTGAATGAATAAAGAAGAAAAAAACCTGAAAAAAACCAATTCTGATCAAGATACGAGTCAACTCTTGAGTCGTAAACATCCGATACGACTTGTATGCATAATTGTATGAACAACAGAACCAAAAGCCAACCCGAAGAGCTAAATTTAGGGAAGATACAACTCAAGTATCCAAGTTGTAAGCTAGGATACGAGTCATACAGAAAAGTCATAAGAATAACAGAACCTATTCTACTACTCAAGAGTCGAAGTCTCAAAACTATACGAGTCAAAAGTATGAGTATGACTCATATAAGGAAGTCATACACAAACCAGTGTTCAGAGATAGGAAAGATCAAAGTCCCAGGTGGATATGAGTAAAGGATACAAGTCGCACACTCAGGCACGACTCGTAAGCAGAAGTCGTATGACTGAACAGAAAGTTGAAGCCTTGGGAGAACAAATACTAGAATGGATATGAGAAGGTAGGATATGACTCGTATGATGCCGATACAAGTTAAGAATGAGTCATACCGACTGCCGACTGCCGACTCAACTTTACCTTTAGTATTTTATTAGGATTTTTATGTTATTTTGAGATACTATAAATACTCTAGGATTTTTCTTTTATTAGATTACACGTTCTTATGATAGGATACATACTTTTACAATTATTCTTGAGATTTTGGGTTTATTAAATTCAATAGTTTGAAGTTTATTCATATTATTATTGTGCAATTAATTATATGTGTTCTACTTTTATAATCATGGTTTCTTGCACAAACATGAGCGGCTAATCTCCTTGACTAGGGTTGCGGGAACCCTGGTGGATTAGCTATGTAGGGAAAGTATGAGACTCATCTGTTCTAGGGTTATGCATGTATCTTAATCTTTTTCATGATAATTAATTTCAAGTAGCTGCAGTAGCTTGAGATAGCCTGTATTCGCGCCCATCCCCAAAAGGGAGTTTGTGATTTGAAAAAGAAGTTAAGACAGTGATTTGAGATTTCTACCACCTCCTTTTAGTCCCCGCATCTCATCTAATCTCTTGACTCCAAAAGGAGAGGTGAACTGAGGTCGTATCAAGGAGTAACAAGGCGACGCTCCGAGACTTAACCGGTACAGGGTGATATTTATCTCCATGCTCAAAAGGCGGTTGATAATATCTATCTTGTAGACTTTACATGCTGAACAATAGAACAATTCGATTAAACACAAGAAATTTATGGAGTCAAGAAGCCAGGGGGAACACAAGCCTAGTGTTCGTTTCCTATTGTCTAGAATTCAAAAGTAATTAGGATTTGGTTACTACTTGCGATAGATACAAAAATCCCCCCATTTACTTTCCTGTACTTCTCTTGGATTACATCAAATCAAGAATCTGTTCACGTTTTCCCTGTGGGGTCAACCCTAACCTAGTTGGGTTATTATATTTGCAAGTGACCGAATTAAACTTATGGTTGGAGTGTAGTTTTGGGCTACATCAAAGTTTGGCATCATTAATGGGGAAGACGGTTTGAGTAGTGAATTAAATTAGTGAAATTCGTGGCTTTTTATTTTCTATTCTTGATTTGTCATACGCTGGTGTATGCCAAGTACTAGGAGTAGAGGCAATCCCTTACTCCCATTCGATCCAGAGCTAGATAGAATCCTTCAAACTATAAGAAGGATGTCAGGATAAGTTTGTAAGGGGGTTCAATATCTTCCACCCTTGGATCCAAATTTAAAACTCCCACGTGTACCATTAGATGCATAGAATGTTGCAGATATGTATACACAACAACTATTAGAGCGAGAACATAGTGAAGCCGAAGAGGTTGGACTTTCTGTAGAAGATGAGTTAACCCAATAGAGTGGACTATTTAGGCCGAGAGAAGTATATGATCATCGATTTTAGAGAGGTAGAGTGCCACTGATTCCTGCATATCAGCACTTTGATCCATATAAGGAGGATGAAGAAGATATGGGTTATGTCGATCCTAATTAGACAGGAGCCAATGTTCCTCCTGCTTTAGCCTATAATGTGAAGTTTGATTTACTAGTGCTATGATCCAATTATTAAATCTAAAAGGTGCATTTTCTGGTGCAGCTAAAGTTATTCATACATGCACCTTACTAATTTTCTTAGGATTTGTACCTCCTATACTATTCCTGGGGTTGATCAAGAAGCATTGAGATTGAGATTTTTCCCATTTTCTTTGACAGGTGAAGCATCACTGTGGTTAGGGGAGCTTCCAAGAGGATCTATCACTACTTGGCACGAGTTGTAAAAATACTTTCTTAGAAGATTTTTCCCTCTTGCACGGATGCTGCAGTTAAAGGGTGAAATTTATAATTTCAGATAGTTACCTACAGAATCTGTGTATGAGGTGTGGTTTAGATTTATAATTTCAGATAGTTACCTATAGAATCTGTGTATGAGGTGTGGTTTAGATTCAACAAGAAGCTGAGCATGGTACCAAATCACAGAATTAGAGGATCTAGTCTTTGAGAAATCTTCTATATATCCCTGAATGACAGTTTGAGAAAAATGATAGATACTATTTCTGGAAGAGCATTTATACGTCTTCGGTGGGATGCTACATAAGAGATTATTGATGACATTGAGGTGGCAAATAGAGGATGGCATAGTAGAGATTCAGAATGTGGTGGTGGTACATATGCTATTGGAGTAATAGATACTTATGAAGAATCTCATGATATGGTAGTGTAAGAGGTTGCACATCTTTATACAGACATTAGGTTGTTTATAAAACAATTTGCAATAATGAGTGCTGTGAAGGTGAATGTAGTTGCGACATAGGGGTCTACTTTTAAATAATTTGAGAATGAATCTAAAGAAGAGGCAAAGTATCTTGACCGTATATTAACGAATTTCTAAGCCCAAGAGAAAGAGAATCAAGGATGGAACTATTACAGTGACAGATATAGAGATAGGAGTAGAGAAATAGATGGTGATTGGCGGTGTAAAGATGACTATAAGGAGAAGAGTGACAAGTATATTCCACCAGGTAGTCCTGATACATAGTCCAGAATGGAAACACTTTTGTCTAAGCTGGTCAAAGGGCAAGAATATAAAAGCATATTTGTCAGGTTTGAACAAGAATATTGAGTCACATGCTACAACAATCAATTAGTTGGAGCACCAATTTGGACAGATGTCAGCCGTAGTAAATCCAAGACAAGCTGACATTCTTCTTAGCAATATAGTAGTAAATCCCAGAAATGATAGTCACTGTCATGCCATTACCACTCAAAGTGGTAAAGTCACTTTAGACCCACCTGTACCCATTGTTGATGAGCAAAAGAATGATAATGATCCTGTAGATGTAGAGAGCAGTAGAAAGCAGGATGTAGAAGAAAAAAAGGTTTTATAGCCTATGTTGAAACCTATTCTAAGGACCCTTCCTCCCTTTCCTCAAACACTGAAAAAAAAAAAAGATAAAGGTAAGTGTCAAAATTTTTTATCTATGTTAATGAGTTTACTATCAACATAGTGCTAGTAGATGCATTGGAGCAAATTCCAGGATACGTAAAATTCATGAAGGATTTGATCATCAAAAAGAGGTTAGTCAATTATGAGCCAGTCAACAATATTCATCATTACAGTGCTATAATTACTAGATCTTTGGTAGATAAGAAGAAGGATCCTGACACTTTCACAATACTATGCACTATTATGTCTTTGAACTTTAATCAAGTATTATGTTATTTGGGGGCTAGAATCAACCTCATTTTCTTTGCCGTATTCAAATAGTTGGGGCCGGGAGCTCCCAAAAAACCTACCATGAGACTAGTGATGGCTGATAAAATAGTAAAGAAGCCTGGTGGTAGCCTTTATGACGTGTTGGTAAACGTGTCTTCTTTTATATTCCCTATTGATTTTGTTATTATAGATTGTGAAGTAGACTTTTAAGTCCCAATTATTTTGGGAAGACAATTTTTGGCTACAAGTAGGACATTGATTGATCTGGAGAAAGGACATCTGATGCTGAAATTAAATAATGAACAGGTGACATTCAATGTTTGGAAATCTATGAAGTAGCCTGACGAGTTTAGAGTGATATCTGTGATTGATGTGTATGTTGAGGATATAAATTAATTTCATAATGTTGATGCAGTTACTCTTTTGGATGATGGTTCTGATGTGGTTGTTCCTATTAAAGAAAGGTTAGGTGTTGAGGCTCTTTCAGTCGTGATCATGAATTTCGATAGTAACGGTATTAAGGAGTACGATGAGATAGTGTGCGCACTACATGAAAATGATTCTTATAATTATGAACCAAAGAGGCTTGATTTAAATTTGAAGAATAGAACTACTCCACCTACTCGTCCGTCCATTGAAAAGCCAAGGGTGTTAGAGTTGAAAGCCCTCCCATCTCACTTGCGGTATGTATTTTTGAGGAACAATAACACCTTGACGGTTATTATTGCAGCTGATATGAGATATTCAAAAGAAAAAGCATTATTGTTAGTATTGCAAATATTCAAAAGGGTCATTAGATGGTCCATTACAGATATTATAGGTATTTTGACTGGTTTGTGTACCCACAAAATACAACTTTAACTGGATCGTGTTCCATTTATTAAATATTAGCGTCGACTAAATCCTCCTATATAGGAGGTGATGAATAAGGAAATAATCAAGTGGTTGGATGCTGGTGTAGTATATCCCATTGTTGATAGCAAGTGGGTTAGTCCGGTACAATGCATTCTAAAGTAAAGCAGAATTACTGTTGTTCCTAATGAGAAGAATGACATAGTTCCTATGGATTCATTCACTGGATGGAGAGTGTGCATGGATTATAGAAAATTTAATACGTGGACTTAGGAGGACCATTTTCCCATGCCTTTCATGGATCGAATGTTAGACCGGTTAGCAGGCATAGGATTGTACTGCTTTCTTAATGGGTATTCAGGATAGAATCAGATCACGATTGCACTTGAGGACCAAGAGAAGAAACTTTTATATGTCCTTATGGGACTTTTGCATTCAAGAGTATGCCATTTGGGCTATGCAATGCTCCAGCTATATTTCAGAGATGTATGATGTCAATTTTTTTTGATATGGTAGAAGACACCATCAAAGTGTTCATGGATGATTTTTTGGTTGTTGGTGATTCTTTTGAAGACTTCCTAAAGCACTTGGCAAATGCTCTCTAACAATGTGAAGAATCCAACTTGGTACTTAATTGGGAGAAGTTCCATTTTATGGTCATAGAAGGAATTATGCTTGTGCATAAGATTTCAAAGAGTGGAATAGAGGTTGATCTAGGAAAGATTAAGGTGATTCAAAAAATTACCCTACCCTATTTTTGTGAAAGGAATTCAAATTTTCTTAGGGCATGTAGGCTTTTACAGACGTTTTATCAAGGACTTCTCGAAGATTGGTAATCCTTTTTGCAAATTTCTTGAGAAAGAGGTAATAATTAATTTCAATGATGCATGTAAAAAGGTGTTTGAATTCTTTAAGGAGAGGTTGGTGACTTCTCCAATCATTGTGTCTCTTGATTGGTCCTTATCTTTAGAGATTATATATAACGCTAGTGGATTGGCCTTAGGGAATGTACTAGGCCAACAAAATGAAAAGATCCTTCATCCCATCTACTATGCTAGTAAGGCATTAAATCCTATGCAAAAGAACTATACCGTGCTGGAGCAAGAGTTATTGGCAGTGGTTTTTGCCTTTGAAAAGCTTAGATCTTACTTGATTGGGACAAAGATAATTATGCACACTGATCACGCAACATTGAGGTACCTGATGGCTAAAAAATATGCAAATCCTAGGCTTATTTAGTGGGTGTTGTTGTTGTAAGAATTTTACTTTGTGGTGAAGGACAGAAAAGGCACAGAAAATCAAGTTGCAGATCACTTGTCTAGACTAGAGGAGGAAGCTATGCAGAAGGTTGCTCATGGGTTGGAGATTGATGATATTTTTGTAGATGAATAGATATTGGCAACTTCCCAAGAACTAATTCTATGGTTTGCAAATTATTCAAATTATCGTGCCAGTGATCTAGTCCTAGAAGATCTTTAATATTCGCAAAGAAAGAAGTTCAGGCATGAGGTAAGGAAATTTTTATGGAATGAACCTTATTTTTTCAGAATTTGTGCAGATGGAATTATTCATAAGTGTATACCTGAGGTAGAGATTATGAGCATACTTGAGGCTTATCATTCATCACCAGTTGGGGGTTATCATGAAGGGGACCACACAATACATAAACTACTATAATATGGCTATTATTGTCCAATAATCTACAAATATGCTCATAATTATGCTATTACTTGTGACCAATGTCAACGACAAGGTACTATTTCTAGAAGACATGAACTACCCATGACTCCTATTTTAGAATTGGAATTGTTTGATGTATGGGGCATAGATATCATGGGACCTTTCGTGAGTTTGTTTGGCATGAAATATAAATTTGTGGCTATAGACTATGATTCGAAGTTGGTGGAAGCAATTGCGGTTCGTAACAATGAAGCACATAGTGTCACTGCATTCTTGAGAAAGAATATCTTTTTACAATTTGGTATGACACAAGCTATTATTAGTGACGGAGGGTCACATTTTTGCAATTATATTTTCAAGAGTCTGCTTGAAAAATACGGAGTGACACACAGGGTGGAGTTGAGGTGTCCAATAGGGAAATCAATTCCATATTGGAAAAGACTGTGAATGCCAATAGGACAGATTGGGCAAGAAAGTTAGATGATGCATTATGGGCCTACCACACAGCTTACAAAAATCCTATTGGTGCTTCACTTTATCAGCTAGTATATGGAAAGGATTGCCACTTTCCAATTGAGCTTGAACATAAAGCACTATAGGCATTAAATAAGCCAAATTTACAATGGCAAGATCCAGCCAGTTCAAGGTTGAATAAGATCAATGAGTTGGATGAATTTCGGCTCTGGGCATATGAAAGTTCAGCACTTTATAAAGAAAAGATGAATCTGCATCACGATCACTAGATTGAGAAAAGAGTATTCAAAAAGGGTGACCAGGTGTTGCTCTATAAGTCCAAGCTTCATTTCTTACTAGGTAAACTAAGGTCAAGATGGTACAGTCTATTCACAGTTACAAGAGTTTATCACTATAGTGCTTTAAAATTAAATGGGGATGGTGAACCCACGTTCAAGGTAAATGGGTAATAAGTGAAGCACTACATGGGAGATATTGAAGAAGTGAATGAGGTTGTTGAAATTAACCTTGGTTAAGTCTGAGTAGCCAAGGAAATTACATCGTGCCGCGACGTTAACTCAAGCACTTCAGAGGGGCAACCCATGAGGCTGGTTTGTGAAACCTGAGTATCCAACATAGCCCCGACGTGCCCCGACGTTAAATCAAGCGCCGTGTGGGAGGAAAGCCATGTTTTTGTACTTATTCATTTATAGGGTAATATATTTATTCTGTGTGAAGGAATAATAAATGCAAAAAATATCCAGAGAATTCGAAGCATTTTGGGTCATACGGACTCCTTACGAGTCGTATCTACGACTCGTGAGTAGGAGTCGTATTGACCTGGGAGAAAAATCAAAATTAGGTAAAAGTTTCTGGAATGGATACGATTCTAAGAGTGATTCGTACCCTCAAGGTACGACTAATCATCCTAAGTCGTACCTACTTCAGAACCCAGGTAAGGTTCCAGGTCTATATGAGTCAAGGAAATGACCCATGAGCCTTGGTTTGAGGTTTATACACAACTTGTACCCATGATTACCAGGTCAGATTGTGTGTTAACCCAGCCTAGATCTTAAATTAAAAAGGAAAAAAAGGGCACTCGATAGATCAAACTCATACCCATTTCAAATTTCGCCCAAAACTCAAGATTTAATCCGCAAAACACTTGTAATCAACTTGATTAAACATGGCTTAACTGAGGATATCCTGAAAACATGACACTAAAGCTAGGCACAAAACTATATTTTTTTTTTGGGTACAAGTACCCCAGGACTCGATGGAAGAAAATTGACAAGGCATGACATTCTTGAATACATGACTAACATCAACAATATATAATCAATTGACTAAGATATTTCATCAAACACTTGGCATACATAACTTATACATGAATGGGGATTTCATAAAATCATACTAGTATGGTATTTTTCCTTTACATAGGTGTTTAATCAAACATGTGGGGAGCATGCTTTGGTTATACAATCATCAATACATGTAATAATCAAGTATACATCAATCAACTTATAAATTAAAGGGGGTTTATCATGATTATTATGCAAATCATCATATACTAGGGTCAATCATTGGAATATGTAATTTAAAACATGAATCAAAACCACACAACATCATGAACATGAATTTCAAGTCAATTTGAATCATGAACATTCACAAATACCCAAATCTTGGATTTTAAAAAGAGATTATTGAGCTTCATGGGTGAGAGAGACCCATGAATCAACACATGACATACCTTAGTTCTTGATTTAGCGAAGATTCACGAAGAGACTTTCTTGAAATTGAATCCCCAATTGAAACCCTAGCTTGTTCTTGAGAGAAATTAATATATTTTGGGTTCCAAATAGCTGAATCTCATGTTAAAGGGATTAAATAGCGGTGGAAAATTGACTCTTTTAACCCTGGACGTTTTTTTAATTTTAGTGAAATTTTCCCAAATTAGACCCCTAGTGCGACGTGGCGCTATCGCGCTATGTCACTGGAATTTGACAACTGAAAAATTAAGGGATGGCGTAACACGGAGCCATCGCTTTGCCACTTCATTTGTGACCTGTAAGTTTGGCGCGATGCGCCACTATCGCGGACCCTTACTAGAATTTAACAATTGCCATTTTCTCCTATGGCGCGGCGCGCCACTGACTAATATGGCGCTGTTTTATGATGAGAACTTAAAATAGTCATAACTTCTTACCTGGTTATCGGATTTAGGTAAATTTTATATTGATGGAAAGCTTATTGAATTTCCCACATGAGAAAAAGTGAAAATCTTTAAAATTTCTCATAGAGTAAACATCATTCAATTTAGAAGCTAACACTTGACATTCTTGGAAAAAAATTTAGTTAGGAAACTTTGGGGTATTATAATATCTCCCCCTTGGGAACATTCATCCTCGAATGAGACTGACTAAGAGAGGAAAATTGATAAGCTGAAGTACACACTGAACATGAACAATGAAACATGACTGACATAACTGAGTTCAGAGATTCATACTGAGCATGCATATCTGATGCATGATTTCATGACTGAACTGATACATGAATGAATGACTGAGAGTACTAATAAGCTGATCACACATATCTTATGCGTGAATACATGAGAAAACTGATTAGATGACATAGAATTTTAATAACTGAGTCTTCTCACAAGGAGAATGCATGTATGATGCATGAATAACATGGTGCACGTTACCCTATTTATCCAGGGGCCACTAAGATGTATCGTAATTTGTAGGAGACCTATTGGTGGAGTAGGATGAAGAGAGTTATTCCAGAGTTTGTAGATAAGTGCTCTATATGTCAGCAGGTCAATATTGAGCATCAAAAACCCAGTGGGTCTATGCAGGAGTTTAGTATTCCTACTTGGAAGTGGGAAGAAGTGAACATAGATTTTGTAATAATTTTTCCTCGTACTTATCGTCAGCATGATTCAGTTTGGGTCATTGTAGATAGGATGACAAAATCAGCTCATGTCTTACCAGTCCATACCTTTTATTCAGCCGACGACTATGCCAAGCTCTATGTCAGAGAGTTGGTCAGATTATACAAAGTTTCGTTAACATTATCTCAGATAGAGGTATACAGTTCACCTATCATTTTTGGAAGGTGTTCCGAAAAGGTCTTGGTACCCAAGCCATCTTAGTACAACTTTCCATCCTCAGACAAATGGTAAAGCAGAAAGGACCATTTAAACTTTAGAGGATATGAGTGTGTACGATAGAATTTATCGGTTGTTGGGATGACCACTTGCCTATGATTGAGTTCGCATATAACAACAACTATTATTCCAATATTCAGATGGCTCTGTTTGAGGTGCTCTATGGGAGGATATGTAGGTTTCTCATTGGTTGGTTTGAAGTTGGAGAGGCCACAGTAGTAAGGCCTGACTTGGTGTTTGATACCTCAGAGAAGGTTCAGTTGATCAGGAAAAAGCTGAAGACAACTAAGAGACGACAAAAATCATACGCAGATATGCGAAGAAAGGATCTAAAGTTTGAGATTAGTGATTATTTGTATTTGGAAATCTCTCCTATAAAAGGGGTGAAAAGGTTTGGTAATAAAGGGAAGCTCAGTCCCTGATATATTGGTCCTTACCAAATTCGCAGCTGTTTTGGAAAGGTTTCTTACAAGCTTGAGTTGCCTCCAGACTTAGCTTTAATCCATCCAATGTTCCATGCCTCCTTGCTAAAGAAATGCATAGGTGACCCAACAGTTGTAGTCCCTGTAAGGAGTATAGACGTTCAGAACAACCCCTCTTATGAGGAGATTCCAGTCAAAATCTTTAATTATCAGATTCACAGACTGAGGAACAAAGAAGTTCCTCTAATCAAAGTTCTTTAGTGGAACTAGTCCATTGAGGGAGCTACTTCGGAATTAGAAGTAGATATGCGAACCAAGTATCCTCACCTCTTCTCTGAAAACTCAAACTCAACCCAAGTTAATGAGTCTCTTTAAACTTACTCAGCTTTATGCTCAGATTTTCTTTATAAACTTTGTATCAGTTACCATTGCATATCCAGTCATACATTGATTAGTACATTTAGATAGATATTCATGCATCAGATATGCATGTTCAGTATAAGAGACTGATCTTATTAGCAATTCCAGTCTTGTATTCATGAATCATGTTCAACTATGTACTCATACATCAGATATGCATGTTCAGTATGAAATTTCAATATATCAGCAGTGTTAGTTACCAAATCATGTTGCAGTTGTGCATATCCAGTATCTAAATTCAGTCTATCAGTATTCCCAGCTTAGTCAGTCTCTTTCGAGGATGACTGTACCCAAGGGGGAGATATTATAAGACCTCACAAAATCCTAAGCTTGATTTAGTCCTGTAAAATCTTGTAAGGGGTTCCAAACTTAGAAAACTTTAGCTAATTGTTCATACTTAGGGTTATTTTGGCCTTCAAAAGTTGGTGATCCTTTTTCATGACCCTTATGACCTTTAAATATTAATTTTTAGGGTAATTCATGATTAGGAAAGTCAGTAGGTGTCCTCGGACAAGTTTCAGACTTTTCAGACTTTGTTTGAGGCACGTTTGGAAGTCCAAACAAGTGGATCGATGCGATCTCGATGCGCCGCATCTCTTATTGCATCGATGAGTATTTTCCCAGCTCCCAGTGTAAATTTTAGTGAGATGATATAGACTCGATGCGGTGCATTGGATATCACATCGAGAACTGCAAGCTACACATCAAGGACAGTTTGCCTCGGCAACAAAGCCTTCACAACCCAAAAGAGGGATGGTTTGACTTTGCCAGTCTTAGAACACTTGAGATCCATTGTTGCCTTAGTACAAAATTGTTCTGTATTTTCATAAAAAAAGATCTTATAGCAGCTCTTCCTCACCTATTGCCTCAAAATAGATGTAGAATAATATGTGTACTAAGGTAGACCCTAGATCTACGTGTTCTTTCCCAGATATTGAATCTTTTAAGAAAACTATGGCATAGACTAAGCCAATTTCGTTTCATATACATGGAAAATACTTAGATACTACGTCATGTGGACAAAGCCAACTTTGTTATTAATGGAAAGTACTTAGGAATCTACGTCACATGGATAAATCCAATTTCATTTCATAAACATGGAGAGTAACTTTGGGGGTGCCATTGTTGCTGGCGCAAAAAGCTAGCACTTCGCCGTAGTATTTCCTTGCCCCCTAATCCGACCAAAGGATCAATGTACCCATCCCATTTGAAGAGATGAAGCAAGAGCAAGAGAGTTTAGCCTATAAATATTTAATTGATAGAGAGAAACTATACAAGAGGTTTTTAGGTAGACCAAAGTATAGGTGGAGCCAATGATACCTCCAACTTAAAGGTATAGGCTTACTTTTATAGAGGAGGGAAGCTTACAAGCTAAGCTATGATACAGATAAACATTAAATAAAATAATACAATTCGTATCCTAACAGCTAAGGGATAGGCATTATCCATTTACCAGGATAAGTCTTATCCTTTTGGAAGGGATAAGCACTATCTTTTATGACAAGATAGGCCTTATCTTTTATTCACATTGGGACCTACTAACATGTAGGGGCCAAATAAAAATAAAGCACATTATGTTATTGGTAGGTGACAGCATGTGCAAGAAGGTGAGTCAGAAGCTTATAAGAAGGTGCATCAGCAACTTCACAGACATCTTGTAAGTAGGTAGATAAGCTCCTTGTCTTTGAAGTAGCTAAGTCAGCAGCTTTAAGAAACCTATCTAAAAGGGTCATCCACTGAGGAGGGTTTTCTATGAGATGAGGGTAACCCACTGATGAGGGTAACCTATCTGATAGGGTTTTTTTAGAGATGAGGGTAACCCACTGGAAAAGGTAAACCACTGGAGAGGATAAACCACTGGAAAGGGTAACCCACTGGAGAGGGTAACTTTCTTGCACATGTCATCTAACGTCATCTCTCAAGCATTAGTGTAGGATGGAGCCGGCGGTAGCGAGGTTGCATATCCTTTTTCCATCTACTAATCTTAGACAGAATCTCTGTTCACGGATCAATTTAAAGAGTCAAATCATTTTGAAAAGGATCTTTCAAAGGTGACTTGGTACACCTGATTAAGTCAAGTGGCGACTCTAAATAAAAAAATGTAAATAATTCTTTTTCAAAACAAATTTTTAATCTTTTGTCACTTTAATAATGAAAACCCTTTCAAACTTTAAAATCAATCTTTTCAGTTAAAAAAAGGGTGTGACACTCCTCAGTAATCCCATGAAGATCCTGTTGAGGAATATTTAAATTCCCCTAATATCCTTGAGAATGTAATCCCAGAGAAAGAAGAAGATCATCAGCATCCTCAGTCAGTGGATCTAGCAAACATGATGATCTCAAACTTTGATTCGGAGGCGATTCTTCCCATGGTGGCCGATCAGGCTGCAGGTGTGATTACTACCAATCATGACAAGCCAGATGAATTCCCCCAACTCTCAAGACATTAGGCAAGGCACAAAAGGTACATGCATTACAGGTAGGTCAGAAAGAAGAAACCATCGGATAAAGAGCAGATATCCAGCGGCAAAACCACATTCCCCAGAAAGAAAAATCCAGGTAAGACTAAGTGCTTCATCTGCATAGAAAAGGAAACTTTGAAAATACGTGTCCTAAATCCAAGAAGGCAAAAAAAGAGGCTCGATACTTACAAGGAAAGGTGAAAGCTGTCAATTCCCCAATCAAAGATAAAGTTCTTCATGATCCACAAAGCATTCCTAAATCCGCTGGTAACGCAGAAGTAGGAATGTTTGAGGACTGTCCATCCCTTTTCGTTGAAGGCCAACCTTAACCACTTATTATCAATGACTACTTGGAGAAGGTATCTTCGCCCATTAGCAAAGGGGAATTCAATCGGTTAGCAAAAATGATGGAAGAGATCAACATGATCATAGAAGAAATCAACATGATCTTTATGATAGAAACACCCTATGTCGAGCTCAAGATATATCCACCAGGATGGGACAAACCCCTTCAACTAATCTCCTTCATGGACACCGATGTAGCTGCCTCAATACTTAATCTCAATATTATCCCCGATGATCACTGGGTTCCTCACTTCAAAATATTTGTCACAACATCAAAAGGAGGATTCCTCACCACCAAGATGATCACAAAACAGCCAGTCATGATCGAATTCTTCCCGAGCATACTCTACAGGAAAAAGATCCTTGGTTCTAACATACTAGGAAAGGATCTTATTATTGGTTTTTACACCTACAGGAAGTTGAAGAACCGCCTCATCATTCTGACGGAAAGACTAACCTTTATGGTCTGATTCAGGCGATATTCAATTGTACCAAGGCTATTCCAGATTATTGATGAAGATCCAGTAAAAAAGATAGAGAATTAGTTGATAGAAGAATCCTATGCTGAATCCCATAAAGAGTTCCCCAAGAAAACCAAACACCCCCTGTGGCTCAATCAGGCATTCTTCATCAGACTCCTATCCAAGAAGAATGAAAATATCAACCCCACAAAGTGAAGTCATTCTGGTGTGAATCCCGAACATCTACATCTTGAAAAGAAGGAATGTGCTGAACTTTTGGAGTTTGGGCTCATCAAGCCATCAGATTCCCAGTGGGCTTGCGAAGCATTCTATGTCAACAAACGTGCTGAGCAAACAAGGGGAAAACTCCATCTAGTCATAAATTACCAACCCCTAAACCACTTCTCTCCCGAAAATAAATTACCCATTCTAAACAAGCTAACCCTATTCTCACACATAGCAAAAGCCACCAAATTTTCCACACCTTAAATCTGAATTCTGGTAGCTAGGCATACACCCAGAAGACAAAGCAAAAATGGCTTTCTGCATACCTGTTCACCACTATCAATAGAAGCTTATGCCATTTGGGCTCAAACCTGTCCCTTCACTCTTCCAAAAGGCCATGATAAAAATATTCCAACCCATCCTACATACATCATTGGTCTATATTGATGACATAGTGCTCTTCAAAAATACCTCAGAGGAACACCTGGACCTCCTTCGTTTGTTCCATGACCTGGTGAAAAAGCATAGAGTTATGCTCTCGGCAAAGAAGATGTCCCTAGTTAAAGCTGAATTTGATTTCTTGGGGATGCACTTTGCACATGGGTCTTACACTCCAGGACCACATATATTTCAAGAAAAGCTTAAGTTTATAGACACCAACTTTTTAGTGAAGCAGCTTCAGCAATTTCTTGGTGTAATTAATTATGTGAGGGACTTCATCCTTGATGTCTCCATATACATCTCCCCACTCACAAAGATGCTTAAGAAGAATGCTCCAACCTGGGTAAAAGAGCAGGATGATGTGGTTAGAAAAATAAAGGAATATCCAGAAAGGTCAGGACACTCTATATCCCGTCAGACAACCATATGATATTACAAAACGATGCCAGTAATGACTATTGTAGTGCAGTTCTCTGAGAAGAAAAAGACGGCCAGCGAAAGATATGTGGACATACAAGTAGAAAGTTCAGATATGTCAACACTGACACCTGAGAGATAATGTCAGATGACATGTGCAAGAAAGTATCCTTTCCAGTGGGTTACCCTTTCCAGTGGGTTACCCTATCTCCAAGGAAACCCTTCTCAGTGGGTTACCCTTTCAGATGGGTTTCTTTAAGCTGCTGACTCAGCTACTTCGAAGACAAGGAGCTTATCCACCTACTTGCAAGATATCTGTGAAGTTGCTAATGCACTTGCTTACAAGCTGCTGACTCACTTAATTGCACATGCTGTGATGTGCCAACAACATAGTGTGTTTTATTTTATTTGCCCCCCACATGTTTGTAGGGCCTATTATGAATAAAGATAAGGCCTATCCAGTCATAAAAGATAATGCTTATCCCTTCTAAAAGGATAAGACTTGTCCTTATTAACGGATAATGCCTATCCCTTAGCTGTTAGGATAGGAATTGCAATATTTTATTTAAAGTTTATCCATAGCTTAGCTTATCTATTAAGATTCCTTCCTCTATAAAAGAAAGCCTAGGCCTTTAGGTTAGAGGTATCATTTTCTCCACCTATCATTTACTCTACCAAGAAACCTCTTGTATAGTTTCTCTCTGCTATCAATAAAAATGTTTGTTGGGTTGACCGAAATGTGCACTAAATACTTTTTGAGAGATCTCCTCCAAATCACTGGTATGGCTATCGAAATCCTGTTTGTTTGCGATTGAAAGACCCCCAAGATTTGATTACTTATTCTTTTCTTTTGCAGCTAGGAGACATTGTTGTTATGTTTTCCAGTTATGAGCCATTGCTAAACTCTCTTGCTCTTGCTTTCTCTCTTCCAAAAGGATGGGTACTTCGATTCTCTAGGTCAGAGTAAGGGGTAAGGAAATACTACGATGAAGTTCTAGCTTATTGCAAAGGCAACAATGGCACCCCAAAGTTACTTTCAATGTTTATGAAATAAAGTTGGCTTTGTCCATGCAATGTAGATGCCTAAATAATTTCCATGAATAATGAAGTTTCCTTTGTCTACACGAAGTAGATGTCTAAGTCCTTTTTTGTATATGAAATTAAATTGGCTTAGTACATGCCATAGCTTTCCGAAAAGATTCAATATCTGTGAAAGAACATGTAGATTTGGGGTCTACCTTAGTACACATATTTTTCTACATCTGTTTGAAGAAAATAGGACAGGGAGAGCCCACCGTAAGACCTATTTTAGGAAAATACAAAACAATCTTGTACTAAGGAGACAAGGGGTATCATGTGTTCTAAGACTGGCAAAGTCAAGCCATACCTCTTTTGGGTTGTAAAGGTTTTGTTGCCAAAGCAAACCGTCCTTGTTGTGTAGGTTGCAGTTTTGAAGCCATGCCATCCTGTTAAGGATTATGAAGGATTTTTAGCTAAAAGCAAACTGTCTGTACAGATGTGTAGCTCAGTTGTAAGAAAGTTATGGTGTGTAGATTTAAAGCTTTGATTTCATATGGCATGATGCCTATATGGTCGTGAATCTCCTATCATATTGGAAAGTTTAGTATCTATGTCTGTGGTGTCGATTAAAGCTTTGAATTGTTAAGGTATACCACCTCCATAGTATTGAAACCCATTGGAAAATTAGGCTCTGTGTCTATGGTGTTTGACGAAAGCTTTGATTTCGTATGGCGTACCGTATACTTGGTTGTGAAACCGCCTTTCATTTTGGAAAGTTCAGGGTCTATTGCCTAGACTCTAGTTTTTTTTATTCGCTCGTCTTCTATGCCCCCTATCTTTTGCCTAGCCTTTGGTCGGTCTCTTCGATGGCCTTCTGTACTCCTGCCTCCCCATCTATTTGGTATCAGATCCATCCCCACATGATTGCAGCCAGGTGATCCAGGGTTATATTTTTATTTTCTTTTGATTTTACTTTTCCCTTGTTGAGTCATATTTTCATTTGCATATCAGAGTTAGTGTTTACAAACTACCAAAGCCTGTATCTTGTACATAATTGAGTCGTAGTTTCTTTCCTTAGATTTTAGAACAAATATTTGTTTTGTTTTTTATTAGATCCTTAGAACAAATATAGAGTAAGTCCAAACAATCACAAAAAGATTTTCATTTTATTGCATCTCTTCCATAGAACTTTAGAACAAATGCATCGAGTGTTTATAGTCTAGAAAAATACAAAAATATGTCTACCACGGAGTCCCTGTCCAGTTCATGTAATCATTTTGTAAATGTAAATATGGCTACCACTTCTAGTGATATGTTGTCATGTAAACTTGACTATATATGTGAAGTAGAGGTGTTACCATCACAATAACAGATATGTACCACACCTTTACAAAATCCCTATTCAGCTATTGCGAAGAAGGTATGCAATCCCAGGATGATGATTCACTCTATAGTCCAACTAAAGATGCAACGATTAAAGGAATATGTTGCTATAACACCACTTGTTCAACAGACTATTCTGGTAACTCGAGAAGTACAGTTCATATCACTAAAGTGTCCAGAGGACTTTCCGCAGCAATGGAAAAGTCTTGAATTTACTCATATCTATATTGGTGCTGTGTGAATTGGGTTGACATATTAGAGGAGAAAAGGCTAGCCACTTATGGTGCATCTTTCTCTTCTTGATACTAGATTCAATAAGTACTAACATACAAACTTGAGTACATCGGAGATGATTCTGGATGGTGATGATACAGTATTTATCACCATGTTCCCTATCTTCAACATACCATTAGCTGATCCACAACTAATGAAGGCAGTGAAGATGCAGGTCCAGATTCTTGATTCTTAGCAGGACAGAGATGCCGGTTAGGCAACTCTCCACTATCAGATAGCCTAGCGCGAACCTACTTTCTTCAAGTGGAAAGAACTCTTTGTTCTTGACCATTGGTGCAACTGATTAAACCACAGTGTACCAAAATCCCGAGAAACATATCTAGGGATGAACTGGTCAGCATTATCCCATCCTTATGGGTCACTAAATATAAGAAGTTAAGAGCCCATCCTCAACCTCTCATCCCCAATGATCATTCCGACAACCATTATCTCAAAAGGCCAACTAAAACCACATTCTACATCCCCATGTACAACCCAACTGATGATCTTTTAAATGTAAAGGAACCTGATACATTCCTCAGGTTCCTTACTGGCTATATAAGATAGGATAATTGGATAAGGAACTTCAATCTTAAAGGTCAGAGCTTGGTGTGGTGTAAATGCCCTTTCTTAGGACATTACCCATGGAAGACTGATTGTGACTGTTGAATCTGCAGAAGAAAGGCTGCTGCGGCTACTCAATCTGAGATGCTTATAATGCCCCTCTCTACATCCAGTCACACAGGTGCTTACCTATCAAACCATCAATCTAAAGAGGATAACCAGATCCAAGCTCCAATATCACCATATGTTATATGATTAGGGAATGCTTCAGCTACCCCTCCATATGCCATCCTTATCAGAGTACTGGAATGCAGGCTGCAAGCTATACAGTCTAAGAAATTCCCAATAGGGTCCTCAATACTATATTTTCTTGACCAACAACAAAAGTAAATGTCCTTGTTGGAAGAATAAATCAATCTCTGAAAATACGATCATGCCAAACTCAAAAATGCCCAAGAAACAAAATCATATTTCCTAAAACATATCCTTCATGAGGACTAGTCCATCCCTTTTCCACCATCCTACCTCGTCCATCCATACCAACGTTCTTTTCTCCAGCTTCTAAAGATTAACAGGAGGAGTTCGACATCGCTAAGTTTGTATGGGAGATGAAGGATGCCATGATAACTCAGAGAAAATATGAATGTACCATACAACAAAAAGACATAGTTGGTACTGTATTCATATGTGGCTATTCTATACTGGAATTAGTTCAACCATCTCTACTTTGTTCATCCATAAGATTCGCTACTGCATTAGAAGATGGACAGACGAGGAGAGATGCCATGACACCAAGGGTCAAGAAGATAAAGTATTTTGGTCGGGTTCTATATGATACTATAAGATGGTATCCACACATGCTCCCATCATCCATGGTCCAATTACTGCAGTCTCAGCTGATGATCTTGAGATCTAGAGAACAAATATGTAGTATGATCCATCAGAGGTTCCTTCTATCAAGAGAGCATCACCAAACTGTGATCTGAAAGAACGACTGCAGAAAGACAACAACAATGACGTTGATCCATCACACATGGTGATCACAAGCTATGTACGAGCTTCCACCACTCTATGTGATCTCTTAAAGATCCTCGATGAGGAATCCTATAACAGCAAATAGGTCTCTCTGAAGAAATATCTTCTCAAAAGCAATGACAAAATTGCCGATTTAATGTAGAGAAGGAAATATCTAAGAACATCTTTATCAGTGGAAAATCGCCATCTTTTATTAGTAAACAGTCATCTAGTCCTACTGGTGTAACATCCCAGGAAATTTTTTGTTGAAATTTTGTGCGTAAATGTATTGGGTTCTATCTTCTAAAAGGAATTATAAATTTTTCATGCAGAATGTATTAGATTATGACCCACCATTGCGTAGAGTATCGAATAATATTTCCAACGATATATGGATCATCCAAAACGGACACCCGAGCAACAAGTTATGAACATTTCGATTGAACCGTGAATAGTAGTGAAAGTAAAACATGCAGGAAAAAGTACTGAGTCATGGCGTATTTTTTCTCCAACTTTAGAAGATCATAACTCCTTGTAAATAATGATTTTAATGATCTACTATATATCAACGGAAATCTCTGCAAGTCTCTTTCCAATGAAATTGGTTTAATCCAATTTGTCTATCAGACCAAAAAGTTATGGTCGATCTACTTCAGCCTATCAAAAATGATTTTTTTGGTCAAATTCAAATGATCATAACTCCTTGTACACAATCATTTGGGTGAGATACTATATATCAATGAAAAGATATGAGAGTCCTCTTTCTAATTAAATTGGTTTTATCCCATTTGGATATCGGAGTAAAATGTTATGGTTGATCTACTTCAGACTATCAAAACAGTCCACCAAAGGACAAATTCGAGAATTATTTAATTTTTAGAGGCTTTTTGTTCAATCACCCTCACCTAAAATCCATCCAAACCCTATATTAAAGCCTATTAGAAGAATTATATGTTATATTTCATCAAATTCCCTCAAAAAGAAAATCCTAAGCTCCTACATCCAACTTCAAGAACCTCTAAAGTTCACCAATAATTCTGCAAATTTATTCAAGATTCCAAGTTCCTAGTTCAATAACTCCAAGAACCATCATTCAAATGCACGATTAACATCGCAAAAATGAGCATCGATCTAAAGTTCATCATTCAAGGTATGTGGGGTTTTTCAACAAGAACTCTCTTTCATTCTTGTGCCCAAAAGTAATTTTCTTTATAAAGGCATGATTTTTATTTGATTTTTAT
>NC_061118.1:135219043-135219680 GCF_002878395.1 Capsicum annuum
GTTCCCAAAAGTAATTTTCTTTATAAAGGCATGATTTTTATTTGATTTTTATGAATTTGAAGCATGAACCCATATCTTATGGTGATTATTATGAAATATTGATGTTTATGATTTCGAAAGATGAATTTACATGTGTGGAGATATAAAGTGTGAATCTTGAATGATATTTATCATGATTTTGATATTTGGGTCATGAATCCCTATTGGAATTTTTTTGAGAACGTTGATATTGAATATTTGAGATATTTTGAATGATTTGACCTTTTGGTCTTAATGGAGTTGTTTTGAACTCAGTGTGAAAGAAATCCACAACATGGTTGATTTTGATAGATGGGAAGCTTGATGGCTCCTGATGTATATTTATATATTACTAAAATTTTTTTATTGTGGATTGTCTTTGAAATGATCTGAGCTAAGTCTAGGAGAAATCTTTAGCACCGAGTGGGAGGTATAAAGCGACCTTACTTCCCTAAAACTATGTGCCCCCGTAGGAGTGAGCCTGAGGTTGATTTATATAGTGATCACTAGTTTATATGGATTTGATATCAATAGTCCTACTCCGATGGCAAGGATAGGACGGCTCTCCCCAACGTGGGTTGTATGTTGGACTCCATGTAGCTCACATGGTTTATGTCGG
>NC_061118.1:135219780-135227342 GCF_002878395.1 Capsicum annuum
ACATGGTTTATGTCGGTTATAAGATCTCCTAGTGTGTGTGTGTTTCCTTGTGTCTATGGTGAATGGTGAAGTGATTTGAAAGTGGAATTATGAAAATTATTCTTTCAAAAGATTTAAATGATATTTACATTATGAGAATTGATATTTTTGATGAACTGAAATTGATTGACAAATTATATAATGACTCACATGTGTTATTGTACTTATTTCATCCTCTCATGATTATGATGGATTTCTTTGGGCTATGTGAGTCTTTCATACATCCTACATATTTCTTATAAATATTTATGATGATGATGTTTATACAACTGCATACACCCCCATGTACTCGGTTTCTTTCCATGGTACTGACCCATATCTTTGGATGTAGGCTATATTTTCTCAGAATGTAGGTTTAGGTGCTCAGTTCCAGGTTCGACAACGATTCTTTTGGCACATTGTTCTACATCCTCTGTTGGGGTGAGTCCTCATATTCTGAGGACATGATGTCTGATGTTGGTTTACATTTGATAACTGAGTATGAGTCAGTTGGGGCATGTCTCAATGGCTCTCTGGTTTTATTGATTTTCTTAGAGGCTTTTTAAACTAGTATAGATGTTGGGAGTTGACTTATAAGTTGTATTTTGTTATCTTTCTGAAATTCTTTTATTCTTGGACGATGATTACTCTGTTGATATTTGAGGGTTATTTATAGAAACCCCATTGATTTGTGTTGAACTAAATGAAAATGACTCAAAGGGTTAGCTTGGGGCTACTTGTAGCCTCAAGCACCGTGTGACGCTTCGGGACCCATTTTTTGGGGTGTTACAAACTTAGTATCTGAGCCTAAGGTTTTAAGGTGTCCTAGGGAGTCTGAAAAGCCACGTTAGGTAGAGTCTTAACCATCGGTTTGTAGCGCGCCACATCTATAAGCAAGAGGCTACAAGACATTTTAGGAAAAAATGTGATCCTTTCTTTCAGAAGTCTATCATACTTAAAGTATCTCTCTCTGCTATTGATTCATGCTCTTTTTTTCAGAAATATGCCTCCACGTCAAGTGAGAAGAAATAATAATAGTTAGCAACCTCAACCCGCTGACCCATTAAATGAAAATGTGTCTCATGCTGAATTTTGGGCAGCCTTTCAGGCGCTGGCCTAAGCTGTTACTGCAAATATTCAGGCCTTCTCGGCCCCAGCTCCACAGCAGCAGAGAGGTGATTTAGTTGCTGCCAGGATCTGTGACTTCATGTGGATGAATCTGCCAGAATTCTATAGGTCCAAGTCTGATGAGAATCCACGATTGTTTTTAGAGGAGGTGTGGAAGATTACTCTGGTGATATGTATCTGAGGAACATAATGTGGAGTTGGCTACGTATTGATTGAAAGACCTTTCTTATGATTGAGTTGTTTCTTGGAGAAAAGGTAGAGGTGAGGGAGTTGTCCCTACAACTTGGCAAGAGTTCTAGGATGCATTCCTGGATAAGTTTTTCCCTTTGGAGATGAGAGAGGCGAAGGTGGAAGAGTTTATGAACCTACGACAGGGCTCTATGACTATTAGGGAGTACTGTCTAAAGTTCAATTAGTTGCCCAAGTATGCTCCTGACTTAGTGGCTGATAATCAGTCTAGTACGAGTAAGTTTGTGACTGGAGTGTCTAGTTATGTGGTTAAGAAGTGTAGGTCTGCTATGCTGAATAGTAAGATGAATCTTTCTAGGATGATGACTCATGCCCAATAGATTGACGCAGACAAAATTAAGGAGAGAGATAGAATGAGAGGGAATAAGAGAGCTAGGTCCGAGTAGCAAGGATAGGGTCAGACTAGATCACAGGGAGGGAGTCGCCCTCAGTATCAAGATCGTTCGTCTATGCCAGCACCGTCATCTGCTATTACTCCCGTGCCTAGAAGTAAACAGGAGCAAGGTAGCAGGTCATATGCATCCAGGTCCTAGTACAATGCTGGCAGTAAGCCAAATCATCTCCTGTGTCCTAAGTATAGTAGGGCTCATTTGGGTAAGTGTTGGGGAGAGAAGAGGGGTTGTTTCTGGTGTGGTGACATGGGTCACAGAGTTAGAAATTGTCCTCAGACCCAGACTCAGATTATTACTACTCCAGTTCCATAGACTCGCCCAGCCCCAGCTCAGAGCGCCTCTTCTAGCAATGCTGGCGGGTAGCGCCAGAATAAATTCTATGCTTTACTATCCTGCTAGGAACAGGAGGACTCTCTTGATGTTGTTACTGGTATGCTTCATATTTTTTAGTTTGATATGTACGCTTTGTTGGATCCTGGATCCAGTTTCCATATGTTACACCTTTGATTGCTGTGAATTTTGAAATGAGTCCTGAGATTATTCCTGAGCCTATCCTAGTTTCTACCCCAGTGGGTGATTCGATTGTTGCCCAGAAAGTGTATAAAAAGTGTCCTGTTATCGTTCTTCATAGAGTCTTGTTGGCTCATCTGATTGAGTTAGACATGGTAGATTTTGATGTGATTCTGGGTATGGACTGGCTGTATTCTTCTTATGCCTCTATTGATTGTCGAACTCGAGTGGTCAAGTTTCAGTTTCTGGGTGTATCCATGTTTGAGTGGTCTGGGAATTCTGTGTCACCCAAGAGTCATTTTATCTTTTACCTCAAAGCTAGAAATCTTATTTCCAAGGGGTGTATTTACCATTTGGTTAGAGTCAAAGACACTAATTCTGAGACTCCAACTCTCCAGTCTATTAATGCCGTCAATGAATTTTCTGATGTCTTTCCAGATGATCTCCCAGGGATACCTCCTGATAGAGAGATAGAGTTTGGGATTGATATTCTTCTTGATACTCAGCCTATTTCTATTTTCGTAAGGCCTAGTGTTTCTCCTTGGGGTGCTCCTGTGTTGTTTGTGAGAAAGAAAGATGGATCTTTGCGTATGTACATTGATTACTGCCAACTGAATAAAGTCACCGTAAAAAATAAGTACCCCCTTCCGAGAATAGATGATTTGTTTGACCAATTGCAAGGTGCCAGTTATTTCTTAAAGATAGACCTTTATTTTGGCTATCATCAACTCAAAGTTAGGGAGTGTGACATCTTGAAAATCGCTTTCTGAACTCGTTATGGCTATTTTGAGTTCCTTGTTATGTCTTTTGGGTTAACTAATGCCCCAGCAGCTTTCATGGACCTCATAAATCGAGTATTCAGACCATATCTGGATATGTTTGTCATAGTGTTCATCGATGATATACTGGTGTGCTCTCGTAGTGAGGATGAACATTCTGATCATCTTTGAACTGTCTTGCAAACCCTTAGAGATCACAAGTTGTTTGCCATGTTCAATAAGTGTGAGTTTTGGCTAAGGTTAGTTGCTTTTCTGGGTCATATCCTTTCTACCAAGGGTATTAGAGTTGATCCCCAAAAGACCGAAGCTGTTAGAAATTGGCCTAGACCTATTTCTCCGACTGATATCCAAAGTTTCTTAGGTTTAGCTGTCTATTACCGCTATTTTATTGAGGGTTTCTCCTCTATAACGTCTCCTATGACTCAGTTGACCCAAAAGAAAGTGAAGTTCTTGTGGTCCAAATCTTATGAGAAGAGTTTTCAGGAGTTGAAGACTCGACTCACTTTAGCCCCTGTTTTGACTTTGCCTGATAGTGTTGATGGTTTTGTGGTGTATTGTGATGCTTTGAGAGTTGGGTTGGGTTGCGTATTGATGCAGAAGGGTAAGGTGATAGCTTATGCCTCTAGACAGTTGAAACCCCATGAGAAAAATTACCCCACCCATGACCTTGAGTTGGCTGCTATTGTGTTTGCTTTGAAAATCTGGAGACACTATTTGTATGGTGTCTATGTTGATGTTTTCACTGATCATAAGAGTCTGCAGTATGCGTTTACCTTAAGAGAATTGAATCTTAGGCAGAGACAATGGTTAGAATTGTTAAAGGACTATAATATGAGTGTGTTGTACCATCTGAGCAAGGCCAATGTTGTGGCAGATGCCTTAAGTGGAGCGTCCATGGGTAGTGTTTCGTATGTGGTAGAAGGTAAGAAAGAGTTGGCTTGTGATGTACATTGTTTGGCTAGATTGGGGGTTAGGTTGTTTGACTCTGCTGAAGGTAGTATAGGGGTTCAGAGTAGTTCCGAATCCTCCTTGGTTTCAAAAGTGAAGGAAAAGCAATACTTAGATACTAGTTTGGTCAGACTGAAGGAGTCAGTCAAGGACCAAAAAGTAGAGGTTTTCTCCCAAGGGGGAGATGGTGTGTTGAGATTACAGGGTAGATTGTGTGTCCCGAATGTTGATGATCTGAGACAGAGGATTATGGCTGAAGCGCACGGGGTGCGATATTCTATTCATCTTGGTGCCACCAAGATGTACCGAGACTTGAGGGAAATCTATTGGTGGAGTGGCATGTAGAAAGATATAGCAGCATTTGTAGCTAAATGTGCAACATGCCAACAGGTTAAGGTTGAACACCAAAGACCTAGTGGTATGATGCAAGAGTTTAGTATTCCCTCCTGGAAATGGGAAGAGATAAATATGGACTTCGTGATTGGTTTACCTCCTTCCGGATGCCATCATGATTCCATTTGGGTTATGGTTGATAGGTTGACTAAGCCTGCTTATTTCTTACTTGTTCATACTTCATATACTGCTAAGGATTATGCTAGATTGTATATCCAAGAGCTAGTCAGACTGCATGGAGTTCACTTTTCTATCATTTCAGATAGGGGTACTCAGTTCACTTTGCAATTTTGGAAAGCTTTTTAGAAGGGTCTTGGTATCCAAATGCTTTTGAGTTTTGATTTTCATCCACAGACCGATGGTCAGGCTGAGTAGACCATCCAGACCTTAGAGGATATGTTGAGAGCTTGAGCACTTGACTTTAAGAGAAGTTGGGATGATCACTTACTGTTGATAGAGTTTGCTTACAATAACAGTTTCCACTCTAGTATTGGCATGGCTCCGTTTGAAGCCTTATATGGGAGGAAGTATAGATTACCTATAGGTTGGTTCGAGGTGGGTGAAGCGGCTGTGAGTGGTCCTAATTCGGTATTTGAGGCTATGGAAAAAGTTAAGTTGATTAGGGAAAGGTTGAAAACTGCGCAAAGTCATCAGAAGTCATATGCAGATGTTAGAAGGAGAGACCTTGAGTTTGAAGTTGGTGACCTAGTGTATCTGAAAATTTTACCCATGAGGGGGTGAAGAGATTCAGAAAAAAGGGGAAGCTTAGTCCCCATTATGTTGGTCCTTACAAAATTCTTAGCCGTGTTGGTAAGGTAGCTTATGAAGTCGAGTTTCCTTTTGAGTTGTCCTCTGTTCATCCAATATTACATGTCTCCATGCTTAGAAACCATATTAGCGATACTGTGGTAGTGGATTCCTCTGTGAGTGCTGACATTCAAGAAAATATTTCTTTTAATGAGAGTCCTATTGAGATTCTTGATTTCAGTGTCCAAATACTAAGAAACAAAGAAGTTCCCTTGGTCAAGGTGTTGTGGCGAAACCAATTTGTTTAGGGTGCAACTTGGGAAGCTGAGGCGGATATGCGATCCAAGTACCCGCACCTATTTTCCGCAAACTCCGATAAAGCCAAAGGTACCGTCATTTCCTAAATCATGAACTTTTGATAACATTTGCAGCAGTTCAGCTGTCATTTATTATGAGTTCAGCTGTAGTTTCTTGAATTCATGCATTCTATGTTGCATTCAGAGTGAGAAATGATGTGGTGATGAGTTTACGAATGGTTTCAGCTGTATGCTCTATTCCCTATCTAATCTTGGCATGTCTAGTGTCATTCGAGGACGAATGTTTCAAGGGGGGATAATTTAATACCCCCGGAAATTTTTTGTTGAAATTTAGTGTGTGAACATGTTGGGTTCTATCTTCTAAAATGAATTATAAATTTTCCATGAGGAATGTCTTAAATTATTACCCACCATTGCGTAGAGTATCAAATAAGATTTCCAACTATATATGGATCATCCAAAATGGATACCCGAGCGACGAGTTATGAACATTCCGATTGAACCGTGAATAGTAGTGAACAGTAAAACGTGTAGGAAAAAGTACTGAGGCCTGATGTATTTTTTCTCCAACGTTAAATGATCATAACACCTTGTACATAATGATCTAGGTGATCTAATATATATCAACGGAAAGCTCTGTGATTGTTCTTTCCAATGAAATTGGTTTCATTCAATTTTTCTATAGGATCAAAAAGTTATGATCGATCTACTTCAGCCTTTCAAAAGCGAATTTTTAGGTTTAACTTCAAATAATCATAACTCCTTGTACACCATGATCTGGGTGAGATGCTACATATTAACGGAAAGATATGAGAGTCCTCTTTCTAATGAAATTGGTTTCATCTAATTTGGATATCAGAGTAAAACGTTATGGTTGATCTACTTCAGACTATCAAAACAGTCCACCAAAGGACAAATTCGAGAATTATTTAATTTTTAGGGGTGTTTTGGTCATTTTCCCTCACCCAAAATCCATCCAAACCCTATATTAAAGCCTATTAGAAGCATTATATGTTATGTTTAATCAAATTCCCTAAAAAAAAACCCTAAGCTCCTATATCCAACTTTAAGAACCTCCAAAGTTCACCAATAATTCTGCAAATTTATTCAAGATTCCAAGTTCCTTGTTCAAGAACTCCTAGAACCATCATTCAAAGGCAAGATTAACATCTCAAAAAAGAATATCGATCTAAAGTTCATCATTCAAGGTATGTGGGGTTTTTCAACAAGAACTCTCTTTCGTTCTTGTGCCCAAAGTAATTTTCTTTACAAAAGCATGATTTTTATTTGATTTTTATGAATTTGAAGCATGAACCCATATCTTATGATGATTATTATGAAATCTTAATGTTTATGATTTTGAAAGATGAATTTACATGTGTGGAGATATAAAACATGAATCTTAAATGATATTTATCATGATTTTGATATTTGGGTCGTGAATTCCCATTGGAAATTGTGTTTTTTTGAGAAAGTGTGTGTTATAAGAATGTTGATGTTGAATATTTGAGATATTTTGAATGATTTGACCTTTTAGTCTTAATGAAGTTGTTTTGAACTCGAGCGTGAAAAAAATCCAGAACGTGGTTGATTTTGATTGATGGGAAGCATGATGACTCCCTATGTATATTTATATATTACTGAAATTGTTTTGTTGTGAATTGTCTTTGAAATGATCTGAGCTAAGTCCGAAAGAAATCTTTAGCACCGAGTGGAAGGTATAAAGAGACCTTACTTCCCTAGAACTATGTTCCCCCGTAGTAGTGAGCCTGAGGCTGATTTATATAGTGATCACTATTTTGTGTGGATTTGATATCGATAGTCCTACTCCGATGGTAAGGATAGGATGGTTCTCCCCAACATGGGTTGTAAGTTGGACTCCATGTAGCTCACATGGTTTATGTCGGTTATAGGATCTCCCAGTGTGTGTGTGTTTTCTTGTGTCTATGGTGAATGGTGAAGTGATTTGAAAGTGGAACTGTGAAAGTTATTCTTTCGAAAGATTTAAATGATATTTACATTATGAGAATTGATATTCTTGATGAACTGAAAGTGATTGACAAATTATATGATGACTCACA
>NC_061118.1:135230342-135395819 GCF_002878395.1 Capsicum annuum
TCATATATCCTGCATATTTCTTATAAATATTTATGATGATGATGTTTATACAACTGCATACACCCCCATATACTCGATTCCTTTCCATGGTACTGACCCACATCTTCGGATGTGGACTGTATTTTCTCGGAATGTAGGTTCAAGTGCTCAGTTCCAGGTTCGACAGTGATTCTTCGGGCATGCTGTTCTACATCCTCTGTTGTGGTGATTCCTTATGTTTCGAGGACGTGATGTCTTATGTTGGTTTACATTTGATAATTGAGTATGAGTCAGTTGGGGCATGTCTCAATGGCTCGCTGGTTTTATTGATTTTATTGGAGGATTGTCAGACTAGTATTGATGTTGGGAGTTGACTTATAAATCGTATTTTGTTATCTTTCTGAAATTCTTTTATTCTTGGACGATGATTACTCTATTGATATTTGAGGGTTATTTATGGAAACCCCGTTGATTTGTGTTGAACTAAATGAAAATCGCTCAAAGGGTTAGCTTGGGGATACTCGTAGCGTCAAGCACCTGTGACGCTCCGGTACTCATTTTCCGAGGCGTTACAACTGGTGACTTCTCTGCTGATGAATGTATCAAAAATGATGAAGATGCTTTACAGCAATCAATCCGATTGCCTGAGGAGGAATGTCCATCTATGTTAGAGAAATGCTCCGGTAAGCCAACAATCTCTCAACCAGTCTTTGAGCAATTTCAGCTGACGAGTGATTTAGTCCCAGAAAAAAAAGCAAGAACCAACAACAGAGGTGGAGGAAACCATTTCTCCAACTCTATCCCTACCTTAGGAATTCAGAACAATAAAGAATCTGGATGAAGGAGATCAACTCATGATACGGTCGAATTGCACATCCAGAATCCTGCTGAATGCCTTCTACAAAGATGCAAGCTATGTTAGGAAGGCAATACTCCAGGCCTTGCATGGTTAATACAAGAAGAAATTTGCATTAAAGAAGATTATTGAGAACTTTCGAGTTTTTAATTCTTATTGCGGCAGGAAAAATCTTTTTATGAAATCCGGTTGCCCCTATTCAAGTCACTGGATCGAATACCAGTGAAAGATACTATTTAGGAGATTCGAACAACCTAGGCCACCATACGACAATCCTAAGGTGTATGACAAACTTGGTGTTTCTAGCGAAGACGTCCAGTAGATTACCAGAAGAAGAATAATGGTTGCTTCATTTGCAAAAGGACTGGTTATTTGGGTCATTGTAGGGATGACCTAGTCGGCATTATCCTAGCCTCATGTGTCACTAAATATGATAATTTGTGAGCCTATCCTCAACCTCTCATCCCCACTAATGATTTTGACTACCACTATCTCAAAAGGCTACCTAAAACCACCTTCTACATCCCCATGCACGACCTAAATGATGATCTTTCAGATAAAAAAGACCCGGATTCCATCCTCAAGTTCCTTACTGGCTATATGAGATCGCATAATTGTATAAAGAACTTCAATCATGAAGGTCATAGTCTGATGTGGTGTAAATGCCATTTCTCAGGACATTACCCATGGAAGACTGATTGTGACTGTCAAATTTGCAGAAGAAAAACTATTGCGGCTACTCAACCTGAGATGCTTATGACGCCCCTCTCTACATCCAGTCATACAGATGCTTACCTATCAAACCATCAATCAGAAAAGGATAACCAGATCCATGCTCTAATATCGCCATATATTATCCGATCAGCGAATGCTTCAGCTGTCCCTCAACACACAATCCTTATCAGAGTACTGGAAAGCAGGCTACAAGCTATATAGTTTGAGAAATGCCTAATAGGCTCCTCAATACTACATTTTCTTGAACAACAATGGAAGGACGCAGTCTCGTTGGAAGAATAGACCCATCTCCTGAAATACGATCATGCCAAACTCCAAAACGCCCAAGAAACAATCGTATTTCCCAAAACACATCCTTCACGAGGACCAGTCTAACCCTTTTCCACCATCCTACCTTGTCCATCTACACCAACATTATTTTCTCTAGCTTCCAAAGATGAACAGGAGGAGTTCAACATCGTTTAGTTTGTATGGGAGAGGCAGGATGCCATGACAGCTCAGAGAAAATATAAACATACCATACAACAAAAAGTCAAAGTTGGTTTTGTATTCCTACATGGCCACTTTGCACTGGAATTAGGCCAACCATCTCCGCTTTGTTCATCCATGAGATTCACTACTATATTAGAAGATGAACAGACAAGGAGAGATGCCATGACACCAAGAGTCGAGAAGATAAAGTATTTTGGATGGGTTCCATATGTACTAATAAGATGGTATCCACGCATGCTTCTATCAGCCATGGTCCAGTTGTTGTAGTCTCAGATGATGATCTTGAGATCCAGAGAATAGATATGCACTATGATCCATCAAAGGTTCCTTCTATCTAGAGAGTATCAACAAACTGTGATCTGAAAGAATAACTGCAGGACAACGACGACACTGATGTTAATCCAGTACATATAATAATCACAAGCTGTGTACGAGATTCTACCACTCAAAATGATCTCTTCCAGATCCCTGATAAGGAATCCCATAACGGCGAATAGGTCTCTCTAAAGAAGTGTTTTCTCAAAAGCAATGACAAAACTACTGAATTGATCCATCTCAATCTAGTCGATGCTATTCTTGTTGTTACTAAAGATGATGGGCTTATACAACAAGAGTCATCATACCATACAAGCTCGTATCTTTTTGAGTAGCACAAGGAAACTTTATTCAGCAACCTCATGTCGAATGAATGTTCCTAATCTCAACACTCTGATGATATGTATATGGATCCAACTCTAAAGTTAGAAGGATCTCCTCAACTATCAATGTATTAGGCAAGTCACAGGGGATACTTGCAGTTTTGATGAGCCAGAAATAAGAAACCACCGGACAAAGAGTTGCTGACCAACAAAGGTGACAAATCCTCTTAGAAGACAAATCTAGGCAAACACGAATGCTTCATCTCCCATGATAAAGGACACCTTGAAAAATAATGTCCTAAGTTCAGAAAGGTGAAGAGTGAAGTTCCAGCCTCGATGAATGCCATAAATTATCATGAAAATGTTGATGATCCTCATTCAGCTATAGAAGAAATTCCAAGATCTGCATGCAACGTAGAAAAGGAAATATCTGAGGACATTTTCATCAATGGAAAATAGCTATCTTCCATTAGTAAATAGTCATCTAGTCCCACTTTTCACTTTTATGCTGATGAACGTATAAAAAGGAGAAAGATGCTATACAACATTCAATCCAATTACCTGAGGAGGATTATCCATCTATGTCAGAGAAATACTACAACAAACTAGCGGTCTCTCAACTATTATTTGAGCAATTTCAGCTGATGAGTGATCCAGTCCCCAAAAAGAGGCACGATTCAACAATAGAGGCGGAAGAAACCGTTGCTACAACTCTATCCTTGACTAGGACTTTAGAATAATAAAGAATCTGGCTGAAGGAGATCAACACATGATACGGTCAGATTGCACATCCAGAATCCTGCTGAATGCCTTCTGCAAAGTTGCAAGCTATGCCAGGCAGGCAATCCTCCAGGCCTTGGAAGGTCAATACGAGAAGACATCTGTAATAAAGCAGATTATTGAGAACTTCCCAGTTCTTGATTCTTATTGAGGCAGTAAAAATATCATTATAAAGTTTGATTACCCCTCTTCAAGTTGCCAGATGGGATCTCGATGAAAGTTACTGTTTAGGAGATTCAAACTACCTAGGCCACAGACGAAAAGCCTAAGGTAGTACGGCAAACCAGGTATTTTAGGCGAAGAACCCCAGTAGATTACTAGAAGAAGAAGTATGGTTGCTTTATCTGCAAAAGTCTAGGTCACTTTGCGAAAGAATGTCCTTAACTCAAGAAGTTCAAAGATATTGTCCATCTCTTTGAAGAGATAGCAGATCATGTTTAAATCTATCTCCACAAAGAGGATGACCTTGAATTGGTCTTCTCCCTAAAAGAAGAATTAACGAAGGACAAAATCTTCCCCGTAGATATTTATTCAGGAGATATCTATGCTGGTTATCTTTACTTGATATCCATCATAAGAGAAGACACCTTGACATCGGCCATCCAGTCTATCATGCTTAATACATCGGGAATATTATCTTTAGGGCTAATAGAATACTCTCTAGATATGTTCAATAGATATATGGATCCTTTAGATCCATCTATCCTCCGATAAAGCCAGACTTTCAATAAGCTTTAAGTATTCAACAGGCACAGAAAATCCATCTTTAAGTTGTTCAGAGAACATCCGAGATATCTTTTCTGTTATGTGTTTATCACACTAGCCGATGATTCCCAGTAATGAATCCTAAGGTTATTTTGGTACACACGCCGCCAGTATTATACTACCATGGATTTCAAGTGTTATTCCTTCAGGCATCATGATCGAATCCAACCAGCTCTAGAAAGATTCATGCTATACTGGACTCGATGCTCCAAAGATTACTGCAATACTACGGTCTTCATGTTTTATCACTTGGTAGGAATCATAGGCCATGAAGTCCAAGCCAAGTCAAAAATTTCACCACTTTAGAAATATTCTAATATAATGCTCTATCTTGAAGATGAATGTTATAAAGAACAATTCTTCACTCTCCAGAAAACCAGATGCATTCTAAGGGACTACACCGAGGATCATCCTTACTTGGATGAAGTCCGATGAATAACCAAAGTATATCAGCCACCATATGAATTCAAAACTGATGAAGCCATACGCATACGAATGAAGGATCCAATATAGAAATGTAGAGATCTATCAAAAAGGAAGAGTTAATTCACCAGATCGATAAAGAGAAGCTTTAAGACGAAGAACGCCTCAAGCAGAAGCACATAGTAGATTGGTGGATGGAAAACAAATATACGACCTCTCTTCCATTGGATCCATCCAACACCGGTGCCTGAGAGATGATGTCAGATGATATAAGAAAAAAATTTACCCTCTTCAGATAGTTACCCTTTCTAGTGGGTTACCTTCTCTAATGGGTTACCCTTTCTAGTAGGTTTCCCTCTTCTACAAGGAAACCCTATCAGATGGGTTACCCTCATCAGTGGGTTACCATTTCCAGTGGGTTGCCCTCATATCTAAGGAAACCCTCCTCAGTTGGTTACCCTTTTAAATAGGTTTCTTAAAGCTGCTGACTCAACTACTTTGAAGATAAGGAGCTTATCCACCTGCTTGCAAGATGCCTATCAAGCTGCTGATGCACCTACTTGCACATGCTGTCATATGCCAAGAACATAGTTTGTTTTCTTTTTATTTAGCCACCCCATGTTAGTAGGGTCCAATATGAATAAAGATAAGGCCTATCCAGTCATAAAAGATAATGCTTATCCCTTCCAAAAGGATAAGACTTATCCTTATTAACGGATAATGCCTATCCCTTAGCTGTTAGGATAGCATTGTAATATTTTATTTAATGTTTATCCATAGGATAGCTTAGCTTAGCTAGTAATCTTCCTTTCTCTATAAAAGAAAGCACAGATAATTTTTTCCAGCTATTATTTCCTCTACCTAGAAATCACTTGTATAGTTTCTCTCTGCTATTAATAAAAATATTTGTTGACTAAACACTCTTACTCTTGCTTTCTATATTCCAAAGGGATGGGTACTTTGATCCTCTAGGTTGGAGTAGGGGGTAAGGAAATACTATGGTGAAGTGCTAGCTTGTTGTGATGGCAACAATGGCACCCTAAAGTTACTTTCCATGTTTATGAAATGAAATTGGCTTTGTCCATGTGACATAAATGCTTAAGTACTTTTCATTAATAATGAAGTTGGCATTGTCCACACGACGTAGATGTCTAAGTCCTTTCCATGTATATGAAATGAAATTGGCTTAGTCCATGCCAAAGCTTTCTGAAAAGATTTAATATCTATGAAAGAACACAGAGATCTAGAGTCTGCCTTAGTACACATATTGTTCTACATCTATTTTGAGGACAATAGGCCAGGGAGAGATACTGTAAGACCCGTTTTAGAAAAATATGGAACAATCCTGTACTAAAGAGACAAGGGATCTTATGTGTTCTAAGACTGGCAAAGTCAGGCCATCCCTCTTTTAGGTTGTGAAGGCTTTGTTACCGAGGAAAACCATCCTTGATGTGTATCTTATAGTTTTTAAGCCATGCCATCTTGGTAAGGGCAGTGAAGGATATTTAGCTAAAAGAAAACCGTCTATACGGATGTGTAGCTTAGTCATAAGAAATGTATGGTATGCAGATTAAAAGCTTTGATTTCGTATGGCATGCCGCCTATATGGTCGTGATTTGCCTGTCATATTGGAAAGGTTAGTCTCTGTGTCTGTGGTGTCAACGAAAGCTTTGACTTGTTAAGTCCATGGTGTTGAAACCCATTGGAAAGTTAGGTTCTGTGTCTATGGTGTTTGACAAAAGCTTTGATTTCATATGGCGTGCAACCTACATGGCCATTAAATCGCCTTTCATGTTGGGAAGTTTGAGGTCTGTTGCCTAGCCTTTGGCTGATCTTGCAGGCAGCCAATCGTGCCCCCTGCTTCCCCATTTATTTGGTATCAGATCCATCCCCACTCCCAGAGGGCGTGAGAAAGCAGAACTTTGCATCCACCTCTATTAATTGTGAACACGTGAGCCAGCTTTACATTTTTATTTTTTTTGTTTTGTTGTTAGATCCTTGGCACAAATATAGAGTCAGTCCAAAAAACCACAAAAATATTTTCATTTTATTGAGTCTCTTCCCTAGAATTTTAGAACAAATACATCCAGTCTTTATAGTCTAGAAAAATACAAAATAATGTCTGCTCCAGAGTCCCTGTCCAGTTCATATAATCCTTCAGTCAAGATAAATATGGCTACCACTTCTAGTGATACGTTGTCATGTAAACTTGACTATATATTTGAAGTAGAGGTGTTACCATCACAAAAACAGTTGTGTACCACACATTTACAAAATCCCTATTCAACTGTTGCGAAGAAGGTATGCAATCCCAGGATGATGATTCATTCCATGGTCCAACAAAAGATACAAGGAGTAAAGGAATATGTTTCTACAACACCACTTGTTCATCACCGTATTCTAGTAACTCAAGAAGTACAATTCATATCACTACAGATACCAGAGGACTTTCCACAGCAAAGGGAAAGTCTTGGATTTACTCATTTCCATATTGGTGTTGTACGAATTGGGTTGAGATATCATGGGAGAAAAGGCCTGCCAGTTATGGCACATAGTTCTCTTCTTGATACTGGATTCAATAAGTACCAACATGTTAACTTGAGTACATCGGAGATGATTCTGGACGGTGATGATACGGTCTTTATCACTATGTTCCCTGACTTCAACATACCATTAGCTGATCCACAACTAATGAAGGTATTGAAAATCTAGGTCCAGATTCTTGATGCTCAGTAGGACAGAGATGCCGGTCAGGCAACAGTCCACTGTCAGATAGCCTGGCAAGTTCAGAACCATGACATGAACCTACTTCCTTCAAGTGGCAAGAACTCTTTGTTCCTTACCGTTGATGTAACTGATCAAACCACGGAGTGTACCAAAATCTCGAGAAACATATCTAGAGATGAACTGGTGAGCATTATACCAGCCTCATGGGTCACTAAATATGAGAAGTTGAGAGCCCATCCTCAACCTCTCATCCCCACTGATGATTCCGACCATCACTATCTCAGAAGGCCACCTAAAACCACCTTCTACATCCCCATGTACAATCCAAATGATGATCTTTACTGGATATATGAGATAGCATGATTGGATAAAGAACTTTAATCATGAAGGTCATAGTCTTATGTGGTGTAAATGCCCTTTCTCAGGGTATTACCCATAGAAGACTGATTGGGACTGTCGAATCAGCCAAAGAAAGGTTGTTGGGCTACTCAACCTGAGATGCTTATGATGCCTCTCTTTACATTCAGTCACATAGATGATTACCTGTCAAACCATCAATCTGAAGAGGATAACTAGATCGACGATCTAACATCGCCATATGTTATCGATTAGAGAATGCTTCTGCTGCCCCTCAACACACCATCCTTATCAGAGTACTATAAAGTAGCTGCAAGCTATATAGTCTAAGAAATTCCCAATAGGCTCCTCAATACTACATTTTCTTAACCAATAATGGAAGGAAATGGCCGCGTTAGAAGAATATATCCATCTCCTGAAATACGATCACGCCAAAGTCCAAAAGCCTAAGAAACAATTGTATTTCCTAAAACATATCCTTCACAAGGACCAGTCCAACACTTTTTCAGCATCTCACCTCATCCATCCATACCAACGTTGTTTTCTCCAGTGTCCAAAGATGAACAGAAGAAGTTTGACATCGCTAAGTTTGTATGAGAGAGGAAGGATGCCATGAAAGCTTAGAGAAAATATGAATGTACCATACATCAAAAAGCCAGAGTTAGTACTGTATTCCCACATGGACTTTTTACACTAGAATTAGGCCAAACATCTCCGCTTTATTCATCCATGAGATTTACTACTACATTAGAAGATGGACATACGAGGAGAGATGCCATGACACCATGGGTCGAGAAGATAAAGTATTTTGGCTAGGTTGTGTATAATACTGATAAGATAGAATCCACACATGATCCTATCGTCCATGGTCTAGTTGCTGTAGTCTCAGATAATGATCTTGAGATCTAGAGAATAGATATGTAGTATGATCCATCAGAGGTTCCTTTTATCCAGAGAGTATCAATAAACTATGATCTGAAAGAACGACTATAGGATGATAACGACAATGATGTTGATCCAGCGCATGTCATGATCATAAGTCCACCATTCCAAATGATCTCTTATAGATCCCTGATGAGGAATCCAATAACGGTGAACAGGTCTCTCCAAAGAAGTGTCTTCTCAAAATCAACGACAAAAATATTAAATTAAACTACCTCAATAAAGTTGATGCTATTATTGTTGTTCCAAAGTATGATGGGCTTATACAACAAGATTCATCAAACCATACAAGCTACCATCCTTTTGAGAAGTAAAAGGAAACTTTCTTCAGCAACCTTATGTCGGATGAATGTTCCCAATCTCTCCACTTTGATGATATGCATATAGATCCAGCTTTAAAACTAGAATGGTATCCTCAGTTATCAAGGCATTAGGCAAGGCATATGAGATACATATAGTTCAGATGGTCCAAAAATAAGAAACCACCGAACAAAGAGTTGCTGACCAATAAAGGTGACAAATCGTCTAAGAAGACAAGTACGGGCAAACACGAATGCTTCATCTGCATAACAAAGGACACCTTGCAAAAGAATGTCCTAAGTCTAGAAAGGTGAACAGAGAATTTCCAGCCTCGATGAATGCCATAGATTGTCATGAAGATCTTAATGATCCTCATCTAGCTGCAAAAGAAGTTCCCAGATTTGCATTCAGTGCAGAGAAGGAAATATCTGAGGACATCTTCATAAGTGGCCAATTACCATATTTCATTAGTAAACAGTTATCTATTCCTACTAGTGACTTCTATGCTGATGAACATATCTAAAACGATGAAGATGCTTTACAGCAAACAATCCAATTGCCTAAGGAGAAATGTCCATCTATGTCATAAAAATGCTCCAGAAAACCAGCGGTCTCTCAATTAGTCTCTGAGCAATTAAAGCTTACAAGTGATCTAGTCCCAGATAAGAAGAAAGAACCAACAATAGAGGTGGAGGAAACCATTGGTACAACTTTATCCCTGCCTTAGGACTTCAGAATAATGAAGAATCTGGCTGAAGGAGATCAACACATGATACAGTCAGATTGCACATCCAAAATTCCATTGAATACCTTCTGCATAGATGTAAACTATGCCAGGAAGGCAATTCTCCAAGCCTTGCGCGGTCAATACGAGAAGACATCTACACTAAAGCAGATTATTAAGAACTTCCCAGTTTTTAACTCTTATTGTGGTAGGAAAAATCTTGTTATGAAGTCCGATTTCCCCTGTTCAAGTCACCGGATAGGATCCCAGCGAAAGTTACTATTTAAGAGATTCAAACTACCCAGGCCACCAGACAACAAGCCTAAGGTAGTATGGCAAACCTAGTATTTCAGGCAAAGTAGCCCAGTAGATTACCAGAAGAAGAATAATGGTTGCTTCATCTGCAAAAGTCCTGGTCACTTAGCGAAAAACTGTCCTCAACTCAAGAAGTCAAAAGACATTGTCAACCTTTTTGAAGAGATAGCTGATCATGTTAAAATTTATCTCCACAAAGAGGATAATATTGAATTGGTGTTCTCGCTGAAAGAAGAATCGACAATGGACAACATTGTCCTTGTAGATGTTTATTCAGGAGATATCTATGCTAGTAATCTCTACCTAATATCCATCATCGGAGAAGACCCCCAGACATCGTCCACTCAGTCTATCATGCTCAAAACATCAGGAATATTATCTTTCAGGCTAATAGATTTCTCTCTAGATCTGTTCAATAGATATATGGATCCTTTAGATCCTTCTATCCTCCGAGAAAGACATACTTTCAACAAGCTTCAAGTATTCAACAGGCCCAGCAAATCCTTCTTAAAGCTGTTCGGAGAAAATCCAAGATATGTATTCTGTTATGTGTTCATCACACTAGCCGATAAGTCCCAGCAAGGACTCCTAAGGTTGTTATCGTTCACATGCCGCCAGTACTATACTACCGTGAAATTCGAGTGTTATGCCTTTAAGCATCATGATCAGATCCAACCAACTCCAAAGAGATTCATGAAATACTGGATTCAATGTTGTAAAGATTCCTGCGATGCAACGGTCTTTATGTTGTATCACCTAGTAGGAATCACAGGCCATGAAATCCAAGCCAAGTCAGATATTTTACCACTCTGGAAATTTTCCAATGTAATGCTCTATCTTAAAGATAAATATTGTGAAGAACAATGCTTCACTCTCCAGAAAAGCAAATGTATTCTAATCAAAAGATACTACATCGATAGTGCAGTCCAACAAATACCAGCAAAATACCAGCCATCGTATGAGTTCAAAATTAATGAAACCAAAAATATATGAATGAGGAACCAGCATCAAGAATGCAATGATTTATCCAACAGAAAGCGTTACATCACCAGATCGATGAAGAGAAGCTCAGAAGGCCAAGAACACCTCAAGTAGAAGCACAGAGTAGATTGGTGAATGGAATAAGGATATGCGACCTCACCACCACTGGCTTCATCCAACACCGATGCCTGAGAGATGATGTCAGATAACATATGTAAGAAAGTTACCCTCTCCACTGAGTTACCCTTTCTACTGGGTTAACCTCTCCAGTGGGTTACTTTTTCCAATGGGTTACCCTTCTCTCCAAAGAAACCCTATCAGATGGGTTACCCTCATCAGTGGGTTACTCTTTCCAGTAGGTAACCCTCATTTCTAAGGAAACCCTCCTCAGTGAGTTACCTTTTTAGAGGGGTTTCTTAAAGCTGGTGACTCAGTTACTTCAAAGACAAAGAGCTTATCCACCAGTTTGCGAGATGCCTGTGAAGCTGCTGATGTACCTACTTAAGTTGGAGACTCACCTGCATGCACATGCTGTCACGTGCCAACAACATAGTGTGGTTTTTTTTTAATTTGTCCCCCTACATATTAGTAGGTCCCAGTGTGAATAAAGATAATGCCTATCCAGTCATAAAATATAATGATTATCCCATCTGAAAGGATAAGACTTATCCTTACTAACGGATAATGCCTATCCCTTAGCTGTTAGGATAGGAATTGTAATATTTTATTTTAAGTTTATCCATAGCTTAGATTAACTAGAAAGATTCCTTTCTCTATAAAAGGAAGCCTAGATCAATGGCACCACCTATCATTTTCTATACCTAGAAACCTCTTATATAGTTTCTTTCTGTTATTAATAAAAAATTTTATTAGCTAAAATCTCTTATTCTTGCTTTCTTTCTTCCAAAGGGATGGGTACTTTGATCCTCTAGGTCGGAGTAGGGTGGTAAGGAAATACTACGATGAAGTGCTAGCTTATTGCGATGGAAACAATGACACCTCAAAGTTACTTTCCATGTTTATGAAATGAAATTGGCTTTGTCCGTGCAACTTAGATGCCTAAGTACTTTCCATGAATAACAAATTTGGATTTTTCCAATTGACGTAGATGTGTAAGTACTTTCCATGTATATGAAATGAAATTGGCTTAGTCTATGTCATAGCTTTCTGAAAAGATTTAATATCTGTGAAAGAACACGCAGATCTGGGGTTTGCCTTAGTACACATATTGTTCTACATCCATTTTGAGGGCAACAGGCTAGGGAGAGTCTCCATAAGACCCATTTTAGGAGACAAGGGATCTCATGTGTTCTAAGACAGGCAAAGTCAAGCCATCCATCTTTTCGGTTGTGAAGGCTTTGTTGCCAAGGCAAACCATCCTTGATGTGTATTTTCCCGTTTTGAATCCATGCCATCCCGTTAAAGGTTGTGATGGATTTTTTTAGCTAAAAGCAAACCGTCTATATGGATGCATAGCTCGGTCCTAAGAAAGCTATGGTGTATAAATTAAAAATTTTTATTTCGTATGGCATGCCGCCTATATAGTCATGATTCGCCTGTCATGTTGGAAAGGTTAGTCTCTGTGTTTGTGGTGTCAATGAAAGCTTTGACTTTTTCAGGTATGTCGCCTGTATAGTGTTGAAAGCCATTAGAAAGTTAGGCTCTGTGTCTGTAGTGTTTGACAAAAGTTTTGATTTCGTATGGCGTGCCACCTACATGGTCGTGAAACCACCTTTTATGTTGGAAAGATCTGGGTCTGTTTCCTAGCCTCAGGCCATCCTCACCAGACGCCTTCCGTGCCCACTAATCTTAGGGTAGGAGGTTCAAACTTCCAAGGCCTCCCGACGATAGAAGTTGGGTCACTCGATGAACCAGGTACTTCAGATGGAGGAGCCGAACCAGCTATAAGAAAAAAGTTAATGGCTACTTCATCTGTAGAAAGTCAGGCCACTTCATCAAAAATGATCCTCACGCTAAGAAGTCAAAAGACTCCATCGTGTATTTGAAGAGATAACTGATCATGCAGGAATCTACCTCAGCATGAAGGACGATCTTGAATCGATCTTCTCGCTTAAAGAAGAATCGATGGAGGACACCCTCTTCTCCATAGATGTGTATGAAGATTCAGGCAACATCTATGCTGATGATCTCTACCTGATATCCATCAGTGGAGAAGGCAACCAGCACCAGTCCAGTCAAATCCTTATGCTGAACGCAGCAGGAATACTATCTTCCAAGCTAGTAGTATGAACTTTAATTGTTCATAAAGTATGGCGGATCCATCTTGAAGTCGTTCGGAGTACACCTGGAGTATCCCTTCTGCCATTTGTTCATTGCACTGGCCAACGACTTCCTGCAAGAACTTCTATGGATGTTTTGGTACCTGTTCCACCAACACAACATCCTCATGGAGTTCAAGTGCGATGACTTCAGGTATTTCGATCGAATCCGGCCAACTCTGAAAAGATTCATGTTGTGGTTCAAGCTACAAGAATATTGGGTTCGATGATTCAAAGATTCCTACAATGCACTGGTCTTCATGTTGTATCATCCTGTTGGAATATCACGACACAACGTCCATGCTCAATCGGAGATTTCACTTCTCTAGAAATTTCCTATATCTATACTCTCCCTAGAAGATGAATACTATGAAGCTCAGTGCTTCATTTTCCAGCAGAACAGATTCATTCCAAAAGAAATCTGGCTGAAGAAATGGGGAAAATGAAACTACATAGACAACGGTCATCCATACTGGGATAATGTTCAGTGAGCAATAAAAGAATACCAGCCACAATATAAAATCACAAGGGATGAATTCACTGACTCCATCACAAGTATCCACCTGAAAGTTCCCCAATAACAATGGGAAAATTCATCATTCTGAAGGAGTTACTTCACCAGATCGATGAAGAGAAGCTTGGAAGGCCAAAAATCCCTTAGGCAGAAGCATGAAGTAGATTGGTGGATGGAAGATGGAGACGCGACCATGCCGTTAATGGCTCCATCCAACAACGATACCTAAGAGATAGCGTCAGTTGACATATGCAAGAAAGATACCCTTTTTAGTTGGTTACCATCCTCTCTAAGGAAACCCTGTTAGATGGGTTAACTTTATCAGTGGGTTACGCTTTCCAATTTGAAAGGCAATTTCACGACCATGTAGAAAGCACGTCACACAAAATTGAAGCTTTCGTCAAACACCACAGATATAGAGCCTAACTTTCCAATGGGTTTCAACACCATAGAAGTGGTATAACTTAACAAGTCAAAGCTTTTGATGACACCGCAGACACAGAGACTAACCTTTCCAGTATGATAGGTGAATCATGACCATATAGGTGGCATGCCATATGAAATCAAAGCTTTTAATCTAAACACCAAATCTTTCTTATGACTGAGCTACGCATTCATATAGAAGGTTTTCTTTTAACTAAAAAGCCTTCATAGCCCTTAACGGGATGGCATATCTTCGAAACTGCAAGCTACACATCAAGGATGGTTTTCCTCAGCAATAAAGCCTTCACAACCAAAAAGAGGGATGGCTTGACTTTTCTAGTCTTAGAACACATGAGATCCCTTGTCTCCTTAGTATAGGATTGTTTTGTATTTTCCTAAAACGGGTCTTATGGCGACTCTCCCCAGCCTGTTTCCCTCAAAATGGATGCAAAACAATATGTGTACTAAGGCAGACCCTAGATCTGCATGTTCTTTCACTGATATTGAATCTTTTCAGAAAGATATGGCATGGACTAAGCCAATTTTGTTTCATATATATGGAAAGGACTTAGAAATCTACGTCGAGTGGAAAAATCCAAATTTGTTATTCATGGAAAGTACTTAGGAATCTACTTCTCGTAGACAAAGCCAATTTCACTTCATAAACATGGAAAGTAACTTTGGGGTGCAATTGTTGCCGTTGTAGTAAGCTATTACTTTGTCGTAATATTTTCGTACTCCCTACTCTGACCTAGAGGATCAAAGTACCCATCCCCTTAAAAGAGAGAAAGAAAGAGCAAGAGAGTTTAGCCAACAAATATTTTTATTGATAGCAGAGAGAAACTATACAAGAGGTTTCTAGGTAGAGCAAATGATAGGTGGAGCAAATAATGCCTGTAACGTAAAGGACTAGGTTTTCTTTTTTAGAGGAAGGAAGCTTACTAGCTAAGCTAAGCTAGGGATAAACTTGAAATAAAATATTATAATTCCTATCCTAACAGCTAAGAGATTGGCATGATCCATTAATAAGGATAAGTCTTATCCGTTTAGAAGGGATAAGTATTATCTTTTATGACTGGATAGGTATGATCTTTATTCACACTGAGCCCTACTAACATGTGGGGGGCCAAATAAAAACCAAACATACTATGTTGTTGGCACGTGACAACATGTGTAAGCAGGTGAGTCAGCAGCTTGTAAGCAGGTGCATCAGCAGCTTCACAAGCATCTTACAAGCAGGTGGATAAGCTTTTTGTCTTCAAATTAGCTAAGTCAGCAGCTTGAAGAAACCCATCTGAAAGGGTAACCCACTGAGGAGGTTTTCCTTGGAGATGAGGGTAACCCACTGGAAAGGGTTACACACTAGAGAGGGTAACCCACTAGAGAGGGTGATTCTTGCACATGTCATCTGACATCATCTCTCAGGTGTCAGTTTTGGATGGAGCCGGTGGTGGCATAGTCGTGCATTCTTCTCCATCCACCTATCTATTCCGTGCTTCTACCTTAGGCGTTTTTGGCCTTCTAAGCTTCTTTTCATTGATCTAGAAAAGTAATTCCTTCCGAACGATGAATGTTTGCATTCCTTCTCAGCCGGATACTTTTGACGGAGCTAGTTACTTCATTCCTTGTGATTTCATATTATGGCTAGTATTCTTTTGTTGCTCATCAGAAATCATCCTTATGAGGATGACCGTTCTCTGTGTAGTTCAATTTTCCCTATTCTTTTCGCCATATTTCTTTTGGAATGCATCTGTTCTGCTAAAAATAAAGTGATGAGCTTTATAGTATTCATCTTCCAGGGAGAGTATGGATACAAAAAATTTCTAGAGGAGTGAAATCTCCAGTTGAGCTTGGACATCGTGGCCCGATATTCCAATAAGATGATGCAACATAAAGAACAGTGCATCATATGAATCTTTGAAGCATCGAACCTAGTATTTTTGTGGCTTAAACCAAATTATAAATCTCTTCAGAGCTGGATGGATTTGATCAAAATACCTGAAGGCATCATACTTAAACTCTATGAGAATGTAGTGCTAGTGGCACAGGTACCAGAACAACCATATGAGTTTTTGTGGGAAGTCGTTGGCCAGCGCAATAAACATATGACAGAAGGGATACTCCTGCTGTACTCCAAATGGTTTTAGGATGGATCCGTCATACTTTCTAAACACTTGAAGCTCATAGAAGGTTCTTCTTTCTTGGAGGATGGATGGATCAAAGGGATCCACATACTGGTTGAACAGGTCTGGAGTGTAGGCTGCTATCCTGGAAGATAGTATTCCTATTGTGTTGAGCATGAAGATTTGAATGGCCCGGTGCTGGTTGCCTTCTCCACTACTGGATATCAGGTAGAGATCATCAGCATAGATGTAACCTGAATCTTCATACACATCTATGGAGAAGAGGGTGTCCTTCATCGATTTTTCTTCCAGCGAGAAGACCGATTCAAGATCATCCTTCATACTAAAATAGATTCCTACATGATCAGCTATCTCTTCAAAAAGGTGGACGGAGTCTTTCAATTTCTTGGCCTGAAGATAATTTCTGTAAAAATGGTTTGGCATTCTACAGATGAAGCAACTATCATATTTCTTCTTAGAGCTGGTTGGGCTCTTCCGTCTGAAGTACCTGGTTTTCCAGGTGACCCTACGTCTGTCGTTGGCAGGCCTTAGTAGTTTGAACCTCCTAAACAATATGTGCCTTTTTTATGCTATCTTGCAGCGAGGGCAGGAGCAATTTGACTTGGTGATGAAGTTGTCTTTGCTACTAGCTCGATCGAATGATGGATTGTGCTTGGTGATCTACTTTAGTATGGACCTCTTGATGCACATGATATCTAGTTCCTAAAAGATGGCCTGTCGGATGTATCCTATGTGTGGGATGGTTATGGATTTGAACTTCTCCTTCACAATTATCGTTGTGTGGTTTGCTAACATCTCTGGCAATAATGATATGAAGGCCTGCTTTAGGTTGGGTTCTCTACCCAACTCAAAGTAGATCTTTTCCATCTTTTTAAAGTGGATATCAATGACATTTTTGTTGAATAAAAGGCATTTTATCTCGAAGAGCTGTAGCCAAAGCTTCTCCTGTCAATTGCCTGCGTCTCCATAAAATACCTCATGCAAGATTTTGATATTGAAGACAAAGTCCTGGGATGTTAGATAGGTGTTTTTGTTAGAAATACCAAGAGCATTCCACCAATCCCTAAGTATACCTGAGAATCTGGATGTAAATTCGGAGAGTATCATGTATTTCTCCTGTTCAGCCAGATTTTTTCATCACCATCTAAGTATAGAAGTCCTGGATCTATTAGGGCCAGGCTAAAATCTTGATTTTGTCAAGAGTGAAGGTGTGAAACCCAGTTCTCATGGTTTTTATCGCTTGTGTACTTGGATCTAGCCTTCTTTTTGGGACTAGATCGTCTGTCATCCCGCCTTAGTTGTCGACAACCTCGGAGACCTCTGGTTCCTTGGAATGGTTTATGTATATTGATGGATAGTCTTCTTCTGGAGATTCAATTGAGGATTTAGGAGTATCCTCAACATATTTACGTGAATCAGTAGACTCTTTGCTATCCTCCATAACCCAATGGCTAGAAAGTTATCATTGATGTTGGATTATACTTCTGCATCAGAGGAATCCCCGTTTTTTGAAGTAGGATCAATAGAATCAGCATCCTGGATCTGTTCACTGCACCTTAGAGATTCTTATACTGGATCAAGGACTGTTGTGGATTGGGGATTCAAAATGGCATCATCATTGATGTTTAAGCCATACAAATTTAGGACAAGATGGTCTAGATCAAAATATGGATCTCAATGGGACTACAACCACTTGTGATTGCGAAGACCATCTTTTAGTAAGACGTTCCATTCTTTATCATTGTATGGTACTTCTTGTTTGTGGATTATCAGATTGTCATCTGGGAATGAGATGTCGTGGTCTGAGATCATCATGGTCACTTGTTCTGTGTTGGATTCCACCTTTCTCTTGGACTGCTTCTGATTTTCATCATCTTTTCTTTTGGTAGTGATGACATCTTTCCTAGCCTATACATGCTTAGCAATATAAAATTCCTTTACTTCTTTAGAACCTGAGGACATTAACATGTGGGATCTTAAATTAGGAGTAGGAAATATGTGGCTCATATTTAGCGGAGAGATATGGGTGGTGACACGGGGAATAAGGTTGGCTTTTGTAGTGAGCTATGGGTTATCTGGGGCTAAAAAGCACTCTTATCTCAGCTGTTGGATTTGTTCTTTCAGAGAAGCCATTTCTTTATGTTGCTGGTCAAAGAAATGAAACATCAAAGTGCCCGACAGACATATATCATACTTTATAGATTGGAGCCTGAGCTCCAACTGACGGATAAGTTAATCATGATGAGTTGAGGCTTGTTCTGCTCTCCTGTTCATTCCTTCAAATTTGCTTGCCAACTTATTCTAAGAATGTGCAACATTCTTCATGGCTTAGTTGATAATGGATACCATCTTGTTTTGGCACATGACAATTTGAGATTGCCAGTTGAGTGCTGCTTCTGTGTAGCTGAGGGGTATCTTTTCTCCGGATAGAAGGATAACAGTTTTGGCTAGTATCTTTGGAGTATGGCTAATGTTATCCTTTCCGAATGGTTTGCTTAGTTTGAAATCCTTAGAGTTACCTGTTCTAGAGTGAGACATCATGAATAGTTTGGTTGCAGGCTATTTTTCTTTGGTTCGTTTAATTTATGGTTGAGTGGGTGAGGTAGATTATTGACATAGGTGGCTTCTACAATTCAACTTCCATGGACAGTGTTCGGAGAAAGAACATTTGTGCCACATAATGTTGTGGCCATCATGATTGAAGTGGTGTATCCAATCGTGCTCTTCCATACAGTTGTCTATGAGCCAGTGCATGAATTTTGGGTCGTCTGTCAACCTTTGGTCTTCTAGTATTGGGATGTCATCGGAAGGTTTATACCTGTGGATTAAGAAGGTAGTTTTGGGAGACTATTTTAGATGTGAGTAGTTGAAGCTAATCGTGATGCTGTTGTCACTCCTTCTAATAAAGGTCGGCTCCGTGGACTGGAGATGTTGAGGATGATCTTTCAACTTCTCATAGTTTGTGACCCATGAATCTGGAGTACCTTCACGAGTTCATCTCTGGAGTGGTTCCATTAGTGGCATCTATGTTTAGGAATAAAGCATCATCACCACCTGGAAGGGAAAAATCCATAGCATAATTTTGAACTCACCAAGCTAACTGGTAGTGGAGAGTTGCCTGGATGACATCTCTAGCTTGTGGAGCTCTGAGAATCTAGATTTGGATCTTTAGAGCCTCCGTCAGAACGGATTGGAGAGGGACATGTTAAATTTAGGGAATATAGTAATGAAGAATGTCCTGGCGTTCAATGTGATTTCTGAGGTTCCCAAGTTGGCATATTGGTATTCGTCATACCTTGTATAAAGGAGTGAAAGATGCACAACTACGGACTAGCCTTTTTTCTGTGATAAGACAAAGTAACCTTAACAACACTAAATTGATATGGGTGAAGCCTTGGTTCCTCCACTGTCTTAGAAAATCTTCCGGCATCTGTAGATTGATGAACTATTCCTCCTGAGTTGCAAGAATAGGATACTGGTCCATCTTGGAGGCAACAACATATTCCTTAACTCCTCTCGATCTTTATTGCACCAGAGAACAGATTTGCAGCCATGTGTTACATGTCTTCTTTGCAAAGGCAGAGTATGGGTTTAAGAGAGGTAGATATGTCAAGGATATTTTATATTCTGATGGTAGCACATCTACTTCGTATAGATAATCAAACTTAGATGACAGCGCTTTGGTAGGGGACATATTTACTGGAGCTAGAGATCTACAGTAAGTAGACCTACTAAAAGAGGATGACATCTTTTTGTATTTTCTGGACTATAAAGACTCGTCATATTTGTTCTAAAGTTCTAAGGGAAAGACTAAATAAAAATCTTTGTGTTTTTATGGACTGACTCTATATTTGTTGTAAGGATCTAAGATCTAGACAAATGAAATATTTGTTGTAAAATCAAAGAAATTAACTATGACTCGATTATGTACAAGATGCAGACTTTAGTAATTTTTAAACACTGACTCTGATAATAATAGTAACACAATGAAACTAATATGTGCAAGACTTGAGTTGTAAACTTTTGAAGGAAAGACTAATGACGGATCTAAGAGCAGTAGTTTGTATGAGTAAAACTAAAACTAAAACAAAAAACTAAGAAATAAAATATAATGCTGGCTTACGTGGTTGAAATCAACAGAGGTGATTGCAAACTCCTACTTCCTCCCGCCCTCCGGGAGTAGGGATGGCTCTGATACAAAATAGATGGGAAGGAAGGGGGCATAGAAGTCTACCGGTGAGACAAGCCAGAGGCTAGGGTACAGACCCCAAACTTTCAAACATGAAAGGCGGTTTCACGACCATGTAGGCGGCATGCCATACGAAATCAAAGATTTCATTAAACACCAAAGACACAGAGCCTAACTTTCTAATGGGTTTCAACACTATAGAGGCAGTATAACTTAACAAGTCAAAGCTTTGGTTGACACCACAGATACAGAGGCTAACCTTTCAAACATGACAAGTGAAGCATGACCATATAGGCGGCATGCCATACAAATTCAAAGTTTTGAATCTACACACCACAACCTTATTAAGACTGAGCTACGCATCTGTATAGATGGTTTGATTTTAGCTAAAATCCTTCACAACCCTTAACGGGATGGCATGGCTTCAGAACTACAAGCTACACATAAAGGAAATTTTGCCTCGGTAATAAATACTTCACAACCCAAAAGAGGGATGGCTTGACTTTGCCAGTCTTAGAACACATGAGATCCGTTATCTCCTTAGTATAGGATTTTACTGTATTTTCCTAAAATGGGTCTTACGGTAGCTCTCCCCATCCTATTTCCCTCAAAATGGACACTGAACAATATGTGTACTAAGGCAGACCCCAAATCTGCGTGTTCTTTCATAGATGTTAATTCTTTTTAGAAAGCTATGGGATAGACTAAACCAATTTTGTTTCTTATACATGGAAAGGACTTATACATCTACGTCGTGTGGAAAAATCCAAATTCGTTATTCATGGAAAGTATTTAGGAATCTACATTGTGTGGACAAAGCCAATTTCATTTCATAAACATGGAAAGTCCCTTCGGAGTGCTATTGTTGCCGTCGCAACAAGCTAGCATTTCGCTGTAGTATTTCCTTACTCCCAATCCATATTAGAGGATTAAAGTACCCATCACTTTGGAAGAGAAATAGCAAGAACAAGAGAGTTTAGCCCACATACATTTTTATTGATAACAGAGAGAAACTATACAAGAGGTTTCTAGGTACATCAATTGATTGGTGGAGAAAATGATCCCTCTAACCTAAAGGCATAGGCTTCCTTTTATAGATGAAGGAAGCTTACTAGATAAGCTATGCTATGGATAAACTTGAAATAAAATATTAAAATTCCTTTCCTAATAGCTAAGAGATAGGAATTATCCATTAGTAAGGATAAGTCTTATCCTTTCAGAAGGGATAAGCATTATCTGTTATGACTGAATAGGCCTTATCTTTATTCACACTGGGCCCTACTAATATGTGGGGGGGGGGGGGGGGAAATAAAAAAAACACACTATGTTATTAGCACGTGACAGCTTGTGCATGCAGGTGAGTCAGTTGCTTGCAAGCAGGTGCATCAGCAGCTTCATAGGCATCTTGCAAGAAAGTGGATAAGCTCCTTGTCTTTAAAGTAGCTGAGTCAGTGATAACGCTCAAACTACACCTCTCATGTGAGAATGTAAATTATCGTTATCAATATATAACCCAACTAGGTTGAGGTCAAATCCCACAGGGAATATGGTGTGAATCTGAGTTGTATGCGAGTTAATCAACTGATAGTTAGAAGTTTTTGGTAAGTTGGGGGTTATGAGAATTTAGCAAATAATTGTTGGTCACTTTAGTTTCAGTGTTTATAATCAAGAGTTTATGGAAAACCAGAATTATGTTCACTGTGGGTTTTGGTACTTGACAAATGCTAATAGTGATTCATGATTCTCACGATAGGTAAGAACAACAGATTGTTTTTATCAAAGTTATGCCTAAATATCTCTCGACCTACTTAAGCATTTAATTACCTAATCCTCTCGAACTTAGGGAATTTATATTCACTGACCAAACTTCACCTCAGGTTAATTAGCCTTGTTACAACATCAACTATTAAACAAAAGGTTGGTAGCTTCCAAGTCCCTGTCAATAATTCACTTCCTACTATAGTTGATTTCTTATCTCAAGCAAATCAAACCAGGTGCTATCTCTATTGTTTGCAACTAATAGAAATAATTAAAACCTTGAAATTAACAAGGAGTCCTATTACCTTTAGAATCTTGAACACTTATCAACTTACTAAGGCCTAATCCATAGATCACATAATTCGGGTTAAAGGGATTTTGCCACTCATAATGTAATAATCGATACAACAAGTTGAATTCATAATTTGAAAGATGAACTTTCAACAAGATAAATAGCAACGAGTGTTTCTCAGATTAGATCAAAGTAGAAATCCCAAAATATTGATGATAATATCTTTAAAGTTAATTATTTTGTTCAAGACAAGAAACTAGAGAGAAAATAACAAAATATGTTCATTCCAAAATAGGTTTAGAATCCTCATTAGAAAACCCTAAACTATGCTTTATATACTTTAGCCTATTATGGAAACAAAATCACAGAGTTTAGTGTTCTTCTCAGATTAGGTGACGACATGCGTGATGCCTTATCAGGAAGCTGACGACTTATCTCGGATATCGCCAGATCCTCTTCAATTTTGACAATTTTTACTTAAGGCTGACAGTGAATCCTAACGGCATATCATAACTGGGATGACTTATCACACAATGTCGTCACTTATCCACCTCGACTCCCATATTTTGTCTAAGGCTGACGGTGACTCTGACAGCTTATCACAAGCTGACGACTTATCACATGTCATCATCACTTCTTCCAACTAATACCGTTCTCTGCTTAAGGCTGACGATGAAGATGATAACCTATCATTGTGCTGATGACTTATCAGGAATGTAGTAAGCCAAACTTCACTTCTTTTTGCTTCAGATATCAACTCTTTTACTTTCATCATTGTTGGTTCTCTTGCCTCTTGACTTCCACTGTAAAATCAAAGATAAAAAATCAAAAATGACAAAAGTTGCTTAACACTTTACAATTATTCTTAGTTAAAAGCCTCAAATGTGTTAGGATCTGCTCACACATCAACACCCTTAACTTAAAACAATTGGTTATCCTCAAGCAACTAAAACACGACCAAGAGATACAAAGTACATTCAGTAGTCAACCATTCATATTATGTCAAAATATCTTCACCATCTCCAAAGTCAATCAATTTACAAATAACTCTATATGTTATTGAAGATCAATAATATGACACACAAGAATTAAGATATGGCATCAGATCAGCGACAACAACCATGCATGTATCAAGCTTACACTATCCAAACAAGTTAGCAACTAGCAACGTAACCAGTGTGCCCTCACTACAAAGAAGTCCAATTGCACTTATCTCAGACATCACATATGTAACCATGGGGACAATCACAAGACACTCACTCTCAGAATGAAGTTCCAATCAATGTATGCTGAATACCATAGACTTGCCCTTATTTTCATTACCAAGATCTTCAAATAGGTCAGCTAGGATAACTATAGGTCTTCTCTTTGTCTTGTAATGTAGGCTAGGGCTGGTATGATACTCGATGATATTTAAAGTGACTAAGCCTCCTTGAAACTACTCTAGCTTTTGGGGTCTCACTTATTTACCTTTTTCTAATGTTCTCTTTTATTGATTACACTTATTCTGGATGGGTACAGTTTTTTTCTACAATCACTTCTTCTTTTTCACAAATTTTCTTTTCTTGCTCTTTTCCATCGCACCCAACTTTTTATTTTTTTCTTTTACTCTACCTTTATTCATACTCATTTTACATCATGCACCCCTATGATAGCCACCCTCAACTTAGGCCATTTACCTAAGTCAGGGTGCACAGTCTCTAAGAAGGACTAGGTCTAAAAAAGGTTTATTATGACGGTGATAGGTATCATAAAAAGAAATAGGCTATTCAGGTTCAAAATAGGGATCAAGGGATATTATGCATACAAGAAAGGTCATTTAGGCTAAAAGTGGATTAATAACTACAAAGGCTTATAATCCTTTCCTAACCGCTATCCTACAACCAAGGCAAGACCAACTAGGCAAGTTCTGGATTTAACACACAATGGAAACTAGGTAGTATCTCACACACACAGGGCACAAAGGTACATCACAAGCTACTACCCATTCAGTTCATGCAATTGTTTAACAATGGTTATCATATCACTAGTACTAATGCCATAACAAGATGCGCATCACACAGTTATAAAATAAACCCTTGAAAAGGTGTTCAAAAATCAACAAAAATATGTTAACTACCTAAGGTACTTGTATTTCTCCTAGTCAACTAAAATATTTTACAACAAATCATAATACACCTAAACATGCCAGCTCTACTAGGAACAAGACTCCAAGAAAAAGAGGCACGACAACAAAAACCTCAAGAGGATATCAACATCCACAAGTAGCCCCACCCTCAACTTAAAATCATGCAATGTCCCCAATACATCAAACCAAAGAAAGAGAGTCAGAAACATACTTGTGGCACCATGGGTGTGAAGATTTAATGTCAATCATATAATATGAATACAAATAACAAAATACCTTGGGTTGCCTCCCAAGAAGCGCCTAATATAGTGTCGTGGCACGACCCAACTCAACTTTTTCCTCTACCTTAAGGATAAATTTCACCCCCAACTTAGAGTCCATCTTCTTGCCTCGATCATAGGGGATGGTACAAAAATTAAGAAGTCGAGTAATGGATTGAGCATGGTAAACCACTCAGCCTTAAAGTGAGGTGTGTTTTTATGTTGCTTATCAAGTGTAAAATAAAGAATATAGGATTTTTGTTCCTCATCTTCACACTCGTTCACTATTTTAGATGATTCCATAGACAAGATATCATATAAACATAATGTGGAAAACTGTTTTGAGTAAGGCCCAACTAATTCTACTTCAAAATTTACACTATCTACTACTCACCCACTTTTATTCACCTTCTCAATGTCAGTCTCAAGATCAAGATGACAATCGAGTGGTTGCAATTCTAGAGTTTTCTACTTAAATTGGCTAATGTCCCTCTCATATTCTTCTTAGTTTAGCCACTATAAATATGGTGTGAGTGGTAACTCTTTTAGCTCTGCCCACAGCTGTTCTTTATTTTCTAAGATTCGTTTCATCAATTTGTTTGCTTGAATTGTGACAACACACATATCTTCAGTATGATCACTTTGACCATAAGCCATATACCAAGTTACAGTAAGTAGGACAGTATCCATATCATATTGTCAAGGTCCCATCTATGCACTTCCAGGTAAATCTAGACAATAAGCCTCAAAATATAGTCCCCCATAATAAAAACAAGAATCATCATCACTCAAAAAACCTTCTATCCAGGCTAACATCTTAAGAAAGGTGTGAGAAGAAAAAATAAAAGAGAATAAAAAAAATAAACTAAAAAAATATTTACAAGTTTGAATTCAAGCAAGTAAACTAAAATTTCAAACCAACTCAATACGCCAAATCGATCCTCAAAAACGGCACCATATTTGATAACGCTCAAACTACACCTCTCTTGTGAGAAGGTAAGCTATCGTTATCAATATATAACCGAACTAGGTTCGAGTCAAATCTAACAAAGAATATGGTGTGAATCTGAGTTGTATGTGAGTTAATCAACTGATAGTTAGAAGTTTTTGGTAAGTTAGGGGTTATGAGAATTTAGCAAATAATTGTTGGTCACTTTAGTTTCAGTGTTTATAATCAAGAGTTTATGGAAAACCAGAATTATGTTCACTGTGGGTTTTGGTACTTGACAAATGCTAATAGTGATTCAAGATTCTCACGATAGGTAGGAACAGCAGATTGTCTTTATCAAAGTTATGCCTAAATATCTCTCGACCTACTTAAGCATTTAATTACCTAATCCTCTCGAACTTAGGAAATTTATATTCACTGACCAAACTTCACCTCAGGTTAATTAGCCTTGTTATAATGTCAATTATTAAATAGAAGGTTGGTAACTTCTAAGTCCCTGTTAATAATTTACTTCCTACCATAGTTTATTTACTATCTCAAGCAAATCAAAGCAGGTGCTATCTATCATTTACAACCAATAGACAATAATTAAAATCTCAAAATTATCAAGGAGTCCTATTACCTTGAGAATCTTGAAAACTTAGCAACTTACCAAGAGCTAACCCATAGATCCCATAATTTGGGTAAAAGAGATTTAGCCACTCATAATGTAATAATCGATACAACAAGCTATATTCATAATTTGAAAGATAAACTTATAGAAAGATGAATAGCAATGAGTGTTTCTCAGATTAGATCAAAGTAGAAATCCCAAAATATTGATGATAATCTCTTCAAAGTTAATTGTTTTGTTCAATCCAATAAACTAGAGAGAAAATAACAAAATACGTGCATTCCAAAATAGGTTCAGAATCCTCATTAGAAAATCCTAAAATATACTTTAAATACTTTAGCCTAATTATGGAAACAAAATCACAGAGTTCAGTATTCTTCATGGATTAGGTGATGACATACATGACGCCTTATCAAGAGGCTGATGACTTATCACAGATGTTGTCAGCTTCTCTTTAATTTTGACAATTTTTTCTTAAGCTGACGGTGAATCTGACAACTTATCAAAATTGTGATGACATATCAAACAATGTCATCACTTCTCTACCTCAGCTCCCATGTTCTGTCTAAGGCTGACGATGACTCTGGCGGCTTATCATATGTCATCGTCACTTCTTCCAACTGAATCCCATTCTCTATTAAAGGCTGACAATAAAGCTGATAACCTATTAGAGTGCTGATGACTTATCAGGAATGTCGTCAGCTAAACTTCTCTTCTATTTGCTTCAGATTTCAACTCTTTTACTTCCATCATTATTGGTTCTCTTACCTCTTTACTTTCACTGTAAAATCAAAGATAAAAAAATAAAAAATAATAAAAGTTACTTAAGACTTTACAATTATTCTCAGTTAAAAGCCTCAAATATGTTAGCATCTGCTCATACATAAGTCAACAGCTTGAAGAAACCCATCTAAAAGGGTAACCCATTGAGGAGGGTTTCCTTAGAGATGAGGGTAACTCACTGGAAAATGTATCCCACTGGATAGGGTAACCCATTGGAAAGGGTAACCCGCTAGAGAGGATAATTTCAGACACATTTCATCTGACGTCATCTCTCAGGTATCGGTATTGGATGAAGCTGGTGGAGGTAAGGTCACGTATCCTTCTTCCATCTACCAATCTATGTCGTGTTTGATAAGGGGGCGCTTAAGGTTGATGGCCGACATTTCTTTCTTTTTCTCTTTTCTCAAATAGTACTTGGAAGAAAATTCCACCTGCCTTGATAGGAAATCCTCCAGGATGTTCTACTTTCCCTTGATATGTTTGACTTTGAATTTGTAGGGAGAAAACAATTGAGACCATAGAAGAATTTGTGGATTTGGAATGATATTTGGATTCAACTGGACCATTTTTGGAAAAGCCCTCATATCCATCTCGATCTCAAATTTAGTATGAATAAGGAAGAAGTTAGACTTCTTGATTTCGTTCTTCACATCAATAATTTTCTTGAAGGTGGAGTGATAATATTGTTCTACCTCTTTGAACCTTTCACTTGCATGTCCACATATCTTTCACTGGCCATCTTTTTCTTCTAGGAGAACTGTACTCCAATAGTCATTGCTAGCGCCAGTCTATAATATCATATGGCCGTCTGAAGGGTTATGAAGTATCCTGAACTTGCTAGATATTCCTTTTATTTTTTGGACCGCATCATCCTGCTCTTTTCCCTAGGTTGGAGCATTCTTCTTGAGCATCTTTGTAAGCGAGGAGATGTATGTGGGGACGTCAGGAATAAAGTCCCTCACATAATTAATTACACCAAGAAATTGCTGAAGATGCTTCACTGAAAAGTTAGTGTCCTGAAACTTAAGAAGTTCTTGGTATATGTGCGGTCCTGGAGTGTAAGACCCATGGGAAAAGTGCATCCCAAAGAAATCAATTTCAGCTTTTACTAGGGACATCTTCTTTTCCAAGAGCATAACTCCATGTTTTTTTTACCATGTCATAAAACTGATGGAGGAGGTCCAGATATTCCTCCAAGGTGCTGCTGAAAAGCAGTATGTGGTCGATGTACACCAATGATGTATGTAGGATGGGTTGGAATATTTTTATCATGGCCTTTTGGAAAAGTGAAGGGGTATGTTTGAGCCTAAACGATAAAATCTTCCATTACTAGTGGTGATCAGGTATGCAGAAGGCCATTTTTGCTTTGTCTTCTGGGTGTATGCCTAGCTGCCAAAATCGGATTTGAGGTCAAATTTGGAAAAGTGGGTGGGTTTTTCTAGGTGTGAGAATAGGGTTAGCTTATTTAGAATGGGGAATTTGTCATCTAGAAGGAAGTGGTTTAGGGGTTGGTAATTTATGAATAGACAAAGTTTTTCCATTGTCTGCTCAGCACGCTTGTTGATATTGAATGCTTTACAAGCCCACTGGGAATCTGATGGCTTGATGAGCATAAACTCTAGAAGTTTAACACATTCCTTCTTTACAAGCTGTAGATGTTTGAGATTCATACCAGAATGATTTGCCTTTGTGGGGTTGATATTTTTACTTTTATTGAATAGGAGTCTAATGAAGATATGCTGATTCTACCACAGGGGGTGTATGGTCTTCTTAAGTAACTCTTTGTGGAATTCAGCACAGGATTCTTCTATTAGCTGCTTCTCTATCTTCTTTACTGGATCTTCATCAATAATCTGGAACAACCTCGGTATGATGGAATATCGCCTGAATTAGCCCATAAAGGTTATACCTTCTGTCAGAATGATGAGGTAGTTCTTCAGCTGCCTGTAGGTATGAAAACCAATAATCATATCCTTTTTCGATATATTGGAGCCGAGGAGCTTTATCCTGTAGAGTAAACCCGGGAAGAATTCGATCATGACTGGCTGCCTTATGATCAGCTTTGTTGTGAGGACTCTTCCTTTTGATGTTGTGTCAAATGTTCTTAAGTGAGAAACCTAGTGATCATCGGGGATGATGTCGGGATTAAGTATTGAGGCAGCTGCACCGGTGTCCATGAAGGCGATGACTTGAAGGGGATTGTCCCATCCTGGTGGATATATCTTGAGCTCAACATGGGGTGTTTCCTATTCAGAGATCATATTGATTTCTTCTGTAATCATGTAGATCTCTGCAATTAGTTCTGCTAACCGATTGAATTCCCCTTCTCTAATGGGAGACGATACCTTCTCCAAGTAGTCATAAATAATAAGGGGTTGAGGTTGGCCTTCAATGAAAAGGGATGGACAGTCCTCGAACTTTCCTACTTTTATCTTACCAGCGGATTTAGGAATGCTTTGTAGATCATGAAGAGCTTTATCTTTAATTGGGGACTTTCCAGCTTCCATCATTCCTTCTAAGGATCGAGCCTCTCTTTTTTCCTTCTTGGACATAGGACACGTATTTTCAAAGTGTCCTTTGCTATGACAGATGAAGCACTTAGCCTTGGCTAGATCTTTCTTTCTGGGGGATATGGTTTTGCCGTCGGATATCTACTGTTTATTCGGTGGTTTCTAATTTTTGGCCCGCTTGTACTACATTTACCTTTTGTGCCTTACCTAATGTCTTGAGAGTTAGGGGAATTCATCTAGCTCAACATGATTGGTATTAATCACACTTGCAGCCTGATCGTCCTTCGTGGGAAGAATCACCTCCGGATCAAAGTTTGAGATTATCATGTTTGCCGGATCCATTGACTAAGGATGTTGTTGATGTTCTTATTACTCTGGGATGACGTTCTCAAGGATATCAAGAGAATTTAAATATTCCTTAACAGGATCTTCATGGTATTATTGAGGAGTATAATTTTTGGCATCTATTGTATCAAACTCTGAGGTGGCCTGTTCTGGGAAGTGAGGATCTTCTGTCCAAAAGAACAATAGACATGTGTAGTCGCCATAATGGAGACTATTCTCAATGGAATCCTAGTCCACATCCTTTGATAGTTAATGTGAGATCTACAGGTCACCATTTGGGACTATAGCACCCAGTTCATCAAATATATCATCTTGGTTTAGAGCGATAACCGTTGAGTTCATCAAATCAACATCATGTGGGACCTTTTTCCTTTTGTCTTGTCCTTTGACTTGCTGGTATTATAATGTGGCCTCCTTTCTTTTCCATGATCTAATGGGTAGATTAGGTCTATGCTCATCTCCTTGATTTGGAATGAGGAGCTCCGAGGTAGATGAGTTTGATGGAGATGCAAAAAAGGGATGATGTGTTCTTTGCGGTGATGTGGGAAGTACAACATATATTGGAATATTTTTTGGGTTGGTGGTGCCATACATCAACAGGGTAAGCTATTCTTCAAGTGGTGCCACTTTTTCTCCTTGGTGGTGATCAATAAAGGTTAGCATGACGGTGGCATGGACTGAATCATCGTATTCATCATCATCACCATTTGGCTAGGTTATGTTGCAATCTAAACAACTACAATTGCTGACCCATAGGAATGTCCCTTGAAAGGACATTTGAACCAGTGTATGTTGCATCCCTTATGATTAAACTGCTGGACCTAATCATTATCTCTCATGATTTTTTCAAGTGAGTAAGAGACATATACTGGGTCTGAGCTTTTCTCTTCTGGATATATATCAGTGGGGATGACCATGAAAATAGGCAAAGATGTCTGGTGAGGGGTCACTTCAGATAAGGTTCGGAGACGTTGAGAATAAAATCTCAACTTCTTATAACAGTTGACACATACATCTGGAGCGACTTTGAGAAGTTCTTTCCTAGACACTTGATTTGATATTTGTACACGAAGAATGGTTCGTTGGGCAGTATTTATGGCTAAGGACAAGGATGTCTGGTTTCCTAGCATAGGAAGAGCATTATCATGGTTCTGCACTTGCCAAGCTACTTAGTGGTGTATGGTTGGATATAAGATAGCCTCTGGTAAGTCCAAGATTTTGACTTGAATCTTTAACACCTCGGTTAAGTTTGGATTAAAGAAAGATATAATAAGATTTGGAAATAGGGTTACAACAAGTGTCCCAGCATCCAAGGTGACATGGAGAGTACCCAGATTAGCATCTTGGTATTTGCAGAATCTCGTATCAAGGAGAGAAAGTGATGCCCATAAGGGCTTTCCTTTCTTCCCATGATGCGGCAACGCAACACGGATAACACCAAAATGAATATGGGTGTAACCATGGTTTCTCCATGCATATAGAAAGTTTTTTCACATCTGCAGAGTGATGAAATGGTGATCTAGAGTCGTAAGAATATGTTGGTTAAGAGTTGTGGCGGCAAGGTATTCCTTAACTCCTTCTGACCTATTCTGATGCAGGGAATCAATCTGCATCCATGGATTACATACGTTCATAACAAAGGCAGAATAAGGGTTTGGTAGAGGTATATATGTGGAGTATATATCTTGTTCGGGCTGTAGTACCTCTACTTCAAAAAGATTGTCATATTTACTTGACAAACTCTTGTGAGGGGTTTGAAAAATGGCTAGCTGTGGAAGGAACCTGTTGATACGCCAAAATTAAACCTCTGTTACGAGAGTAAGCGGTCGCTGTCAAATATAGAGCCCAACTAGGTTGGGTGTCGAATCCCACTGGGAATACTGTGTTACTAAGTATTGTAGTTTTTACTGGACTGTTGGTCAGAGGTTCCTGAATGGGGGGTTTTGGTTTAAATTTGAAATGATAGTTACAATATCACAATGAAGCAATATGTGTATTAATATTTGATCACAGAGAATGACAAGTTAGGGTTATGTCCACCTTGTAGCTTTTACTGCTCTATTAACTATGAGTAAAAAGGATTTATACATGCATGCACTTATAGAGAGATGTATTCTAATTCTAAATCCAAGTGTTTCTCAACTATCAAGGATTTATTCACCTTAGTTCTCTCGAATCCAAAATGTACAACCAATCATACGAACTCTCCAAGTAGTTAATCCTGCTAAGGCATTAACGTGTAAAATAGAGGTTGGAAACCCTATTTTCTTGTCACTACTCTCTTTTCCAAACAGTAACTTTTCTATCGAACAAGTTATTACTATAATGGCACATTCCCTATGTTTGCAGCCACGAGAATTCAATCATAATGAAGAGAGTAATGATATAAGTGAATTAACACATCATAAATTCAAAACCCATAGCAATAGAGAGTATACTACAAGGTTTTCATAACCCTAACAAATAAACTTAGCTACTCATGAATAAAATGGAAATCACAATAGAAATATTCATCATACCAAACTTAGAACGATCTTGGTGGAGAAAATGAATAGCGAAAATAAGAGAGAATAACGTTTCTCTCCCTTTCTCCTCAAGCTAAGCCGCTTTCTCTTATTTTTGAAATAATACAGAACAATCCATCCCTAAAAATTAAGCGATAAGGCTTTTAATAATATCCTTCTAAAATAAATTGCTACTGCATCCTTAACTATTTAAAAATATTTAGTTTTCTCGAGAAAAAGTTCCCATATATCACATTCAGTCCAAAATCTGCTTTCCTTTTATGTGAAGTTTCCTTTGCTATGCACAAGTCCCCAAAGTGTCGTAATCTTCCTCATTAGTACCTGAAAAGCATGCTAATCTCATAGGTCAGCTCACTTAACTAAAAATAGACAAAGTTCAAGAATTATGTATTTTATCCTCAAAACTTAGCTAAAACATTGGTAAGTTATGGTTCTTAGATGTTTAAATACACCCAACATCACCACCCCACACTTAAAGTTTGTTCGTCCTCGAACAACTTATCTATTTATGCATACTACACAAGCCTTAGCACCCATAAAGGAAGAAAAGATGCTCAAATAGGCTCACACAACAATTATGAACAAGAAGTAGCTTCAGGAATCATTCATAGATACAACCTACCCTCAAGAATAGACTCATTAAGTTGGCAATTTCATACATATCATTCAAGAAAAAAAATCATGTAAATTACCAAACCTTCATCAACCATGTGCCCTCACAACAAGAGAGTTATCCATAATCACTCACAATCATGCAATTTCTAACAAAATGGGTACAAGAATCAAGTTGCGCTCACTCTCACAAAGAATTCTCAAATTACAACTGATGACCATATGCTTGCCCTTAGTGTAATACTCCACTAATATCAGAATTCTAAGATTAGGATCAAACAGGTCTTTTACGGGTTGTAATGCAGGCTAAAGGATGGGTAGGAACTATTTTGGCTGGAAATAGTAACTATCTTCCCTAAGCGCTTTCATACACTACATTATGCAATTAAGATCAATCTCAAACAACCAATTTCCACTTCTTCTATCTTCACAAATTTTCTTTTCACCCCAACTCGTTAAGCTTAATTAATAACACTATGGTGGGAGTATGCAACCCTTTCAAATATTTTTTTTTCTTTTTTTGCACCCTTTTCACGTTACGCACCCCTATAATAGCCACCTTCAACTTAAGCAATTTGCCTTAGTTGAGGTGCACAATGTCCAAGAAGGACCAGGGCCAAAACAGGTTCATTGTAACATGTCCGGGATAAAATTTTGAACTTTTTCAACAATTTTAGCTACTCCCAACCACATCAATTGCTCATGCCAATAACTATACTTTGGGGCATTAATTTCACCTTTTTCCTCTTATTCTCAAACTCCTAACTCACATTGATTTTACATTAAAGAACTTAGGAGCTTTTTGGATCAAATTACGGTCTATTAAAGAACGGAATAGGCTACATATGAGGCTAACAAAAGAATAAGCTAAAGTCTCAACGGGGCTAGATAAGATAATGTACAAAGGTAGGTCAAAAGAAGGTATGAGCAATGGCTATCAAAGAAATGCCTAAATCATCTCCTAAACTCACAATCTTTATTTCGCTTTCCACACACCAGGCAAGTTCTAGCATCAGTTGCAATAAGGAATATACAACAGTCTTATACACTCATGGCATATGGTCAACTCAATTAGGAGCATTATAGATTCTCGACCCAACAATTACATGAATTCAACTAAAACCAACAATCACAACAAGAGTCACAACTAGAGCCTAGGTGTTTCAAATGCAATGATCCATCACATACTTATGTTATAATGTCATGTGACCCACAAGAACAATTACATGCAATTAAATGACTAATTTTCTCTTAAGACGATCGTCGTTCATCCATCATCGAGAAAAGTACCTAATTATGACTAAATAATTAACAAAATGAAATAAACAAAATAACTAATCCTATCAAGAAGTATACTAAGGAGAAGGTCCTATTTTCTTACAAAAAAAGTAGAAAAGTAACCAGCCACCCCACACTTATGCTCAGCACTGTCCCTGGTACAAATAACAAGATAAAGAGCCTAGCTAGTAGTACATCTCATCCACATTAGGATTCATGCCACCTGCATGGAGATCATCATTGGAGCAAATAGCAAAGTTATTTGGTACTATTTTTCATACAAAATAAGTAGCAAAGTAACCAGCCAGTAGGCATAGGCAATGACATAGGCAGCGCCTAAGCTATAGCCTATGTTGACATAGGCCGCGCCTAACCTATCGCCTAAGTTGACATAGGTGGCACCTAACCTATCACCTAAGTGAGGCAGTGAGCATAGGCAATGGTACAAGCGACGCCTAACCTATCGCTTGTGCTGACATAGGCAGCGCCTAACCTATCGCCTAAGTGAGGCAGTGAGCATAGGCTATTAGAAATGTGGCACACTCTTAGTCGAAAAGATCCACACAGCGGGGGCTTCACCCCAGCACCCCCATTGAGGTCAGTGGTGGGCTTCGGGATTAGGCCTATCGGCCAGATACCTCTGCTACCACCACAGACCTCATTGAAAGTCATAAAATAAAGTCACACCACAAAACTTTTTGGGTCAAATTAACATAATTGGAGGCGTAACTCTAATGCAAATCATACTTGAGCCTTACACATTTGACCAATACAACTTACCTGTAATCTTCCCATTACTCCTAAAATTACCACCATTGACATGGCTCACTTCCAAATCAAAATTGGTACTAATCTCCTCCTTAGTACTTCATGCACCTACACTTAATCAAAAACAACAAAAATGATTAGTAAGATGGGTTGCCTCCCACCAAGCGCCGTAGTTTTGGTCGTGGCTCGACTCTTCTTTTTGTATTTTTGTTTACCATGATAAAGTGAAAATAAAATCATGGGTTGCCTCCCATGTAGCGCCTGATTTAACATCGCGGCATGACTCAATTATCTTGACTACTCAAACTTTATCAAGATACATCGATGATACTATTTGTACCTCATTTGTTGGATCAAGACAATGCTTTATTCTTAGTCCAACCACTTCGAAGTCACTCACATCCTTGCTTTCAAGTTCAACCAAACCAGCTATGGTATCCACAAAAGACATATGCTTAACTGGTACATCTCGCTTATCTTTATAGAATACATCAACAATCAAGAAGACACTCATCTTGTTTTGTTGATTCATAGACCGACATATTTCAAAGCTAACTTCTTTCTCATTGAGCCTAAATTTCAGCTCATTCAGCTCCATGTCAACTAACATCCTTCCAGTTGCTAAGAATGGCCTACCCAAAATTATGGGTACTTCAAAGTCCACTTCGCAATCAAGAATTATAAAATCAGCAGGAAATATAAAATCAGCAACTTTTACAAGTACATCATGTAGAATCCCAATCAGTCTTTTTACTAATCTATCCGCCATTAGAAGCCGCATATTAGTGGGCGTAGGATCTCCCAAACCCAATTTCTTGAAAACCGTCAATGGTATAAGATTGATACTTGCCCCAAGATCACAAAGGGCCTTCTCAAACTTTAGCAATCCAATCGTATATGGAACAGTAAATGCTCCCGGATCAGCTTTCTTCTGGAAAATAGATCTTGTAGCAATATCACTACAATGATGAAGATTGTCTACCATTTCATAGCTCACAGTCCTTTTCTTTGTGAACAGGTCTTTCATAAACTTAGCATATCGGGGCATCTATTCCAGTACTTCAACTAAGGGCACATTTACTGTCAACTACTTCAACATAGCCATGAATTCGCTAAACTTTCCATCATTTTCTTTCTTATTTAATCATTATGGAAATAGAGGTGGCGACCTTGGAATTTAAGTTGGAGCAACTTTTACCTCCTTTCTTATGCCTTGCTCCACATCACTAACATGCTTTGACTTAGTTGGTTGTTCAACTTCCGCACTCTTCTTTATCAAACCTCCCAACTCTACAGGCACCACTGGAGATTGATCAACCATCCCCCAGTCCATTTCCAACCTCATCAGTATAAGAGGAAGCTCCCAAACCTAGATTAGATAACATCTTACCATTCCTAGTGGTAATGGCCATACATGATCTATTAGTCCTCAGATTCTGAACTGTATCACTTGGTAGAGTCCCATTCTTTCTTTGGTTGAATACTGTAGATAATTGGCCCATCTGCTGCTCTAATTGTTTAATAGCAACTGAGTGCGAATTTACAAATTGACTTATGGAAGATACGTCACTCTTTATTGTAGTCACCCCAGAATTTTCCGCCTCAACACCCTTTAATACTTTCTCCATCATGTCCTTCATGGACATTTTGCCTGAACTGGTGGCAGCATTATCACGGCTTCCAGGAGGTACATACATTCCACTCTTGTCACTTTTATTCTTCCAATCTCCTTGATGGTTCCAACCTTGGTTTCCTTGGCCACCACCTCGAAAACCCATCTGATTGTTCAAGTAATTAGCTTCTTCCTCAAGATCGGACTCATCCCTTCCCTGTGATGCTACAGGTTGAACCTTCTCTGTCTTTCCTGATAATAAATGCTTAGTGAGAAGGTCCATCTGTGTTTTCATGTGAGCTATATCCTGGTCACGCTCTTCTTCTCTTCGCCTCTGTTCTGCAGTCATGCTAATAGATATAGTAGAGCTTGCTACCTCAGAATCCCTAGTATACCAAGCTCTACTCTGCTTTGTCATACGATCTAACATATCATATGCCTCAAGAAAAGTAAGGTCCATGAATGACCCACCTGCATCATTATCTACTGCTGGCTTAGTCACCGAATTCAAAGCCCTATATAATATCTCCATCAAGTGAACATTGGTCATCTGATGATTTGGGCACTGCATCAGCTCTTTCTTTAACCTCTCCTAAGTCTCATGGAGAGCTTCGGTTGGAAGCTGTCTGAAATTACTTATCTCATCTCTCAATTGTGCTCTCTTGGACGATGGAAAGAATCTTTCTAGAAAAACTTCTTTTAGTTGCCTCCAATTGGTAATAGAGTCAGGAGTTAGCCCTTTTAACCATAGAGTTGCCTCTCCAGATAGAGACAATGGAAATAAATGCAGCCGTATCACATTCTATCCAACCCCTATATTGTCAAATGATTTATATGTTGAGATAAAATTAATCAGATGCGTATTCGGATCATCGCCTGCAAGTTCACCAAATAACCTTTTGAGTTGTAGTAGTTAGATCATAGTGCTAGTAATATTGAACTTGGCTCTGGGTTCCAAGGGCGGATGAATAATAGACCCTGTGGCACTAGCCCCATCCAAGTCGTCGTCATCATCCTCAAAAGAAACTTGCACAGCTTGGCGTTCGGGTCTCATCCTAGCTTGACGATCTCTATTGACATTCCTGTTCACTGGTGCAGCCACATCATCTGCATGCCTTGGATTTAATAACTCATCATCACCTAGGTCCTCATCATCAAAATTTGGTACCCGACCTGGGTTATCAACATTCTGTTGATTTACTTGCGCAGTTGCCAATGCAGCTAATCTAGCCTGCTCCTGTTGAGCAGCTATTCTTTTAGGGTTTTGTTGCGCATCCATTCTGCCAATGAGATGTGGTTCAGTATTTATAGGTAATAATAGGTAGCCCGATCTCCGTGTATTTGGCATGCAATACACTCAACCTGATCAAAACAAAAACAACAAACAAAAAGTAAAATTTTGGAAATCTTTGACAAAAAGGTCAACTATAAACACAACTTAGTCGACAACCATATTCCCCAGCAACGGAGCCAAACTTTAATACGCCCAAATTACACCTCTCTTATGAGAGAGTAAGTGGTCACTGTCAAATATAGAACCCAACCAGGTTGGGTATCGAATCCCACCGGGATACTATGTTACTAAGTATTATAGTTATTACTGGACTTTTGGTCAGAGGTTCCTTAATGGGGGGTTTTGTTTTAAATTTGAAATGATAGTTATAATATAACAATGAAGAAATATGTGCATTACTATTTGATCACAGAGAATGACAAGTTTGGGTTATATCCACCTTGTGGATTTTACTGCTCTATTAACTATGAGAAATAATGATTTATACATGTATGCACTTATCGAGAGATGTATTCTAATTCTAAATCCAAGTGTTTCTCAACCATCAAGGATTTATTCACCTTAGTTCTCTCGTATCCAAAGTGTACAACCAACTATATGAACTCTCCAAGTTGTTAATCCTGCTAAGGCATTGACATGTAAAATAGAGGTTGGAAACCCTATTTTTTTGTCACTACTCTCTTTTTCAAATAGTAACTTTTCTATCGAACAAGTTATTGCTATAATGGCACATTCCCTATGTTTGCAACAATGAGAATTCAATCATAATGAAGAGAGTAATAATATAAGTGAATTAACAAATCGTAAATTCAACAACTCATAGCAATAGAGAGTATACTACAAGGTTTCCATAACCCTAACAAATAAACTTAGCTACTCATGAATAAAATGGAAATCACAATAGAAATATTCATCATACCAAAACTTAGAATGATCTTGGTGGAGAAGATGAATAGCAAAAATAAGAGAGAAAAAAGTTTCTCTCCCTTTCTCCTCAAGCTAAGCCGCTTTCTCTTCTTTTTTAAATAATACAGAATAATTCATCCCTAAAAATTCATCCATAAGGCTTTTAATAACATCCTTCTCAAATAAATTGCTACTGCATCCTTAACTATTTAAAAATATCGAGTTTGCCCAGGAAAAGGTTCGAATATATCACATTCAGTCCAAAAGCTGCTTTCCTTTTATGTGAAGTTTCCTTTGCTATCTACAGGTCCCCAAAGTGTCGTAATCTTCCTCATTAGTACCTGAAAAGCATGCTAATCACATAGGTCAGCTCACTTAACTAAAAATAGACAAAGTTCAAGAATTATGTATTTTATCCTCAAAACTTAGCTAAAACATGGGTAAGTTATGGTGGTTAGACGTATAAATATGCCCAACATCACCTGTATGGATCGAACAAAGTAGAAATTGGAGAGAATGACATATTTTTTTTACTTTTTGGACTATATAGATTCAATGTATTTGTTCTAAAGTTCTAAGGAAAAGACTCAATATAATGAAAATCTTTTTGTGTTTTTATGGACTTACTCTATATTTGTTCTAAGGACCTAAGAAAGTAACTATGACTCGATTATGTATTAGAAGCAGAAAAAAATTACTAGAAAACTCTGACTCTGATAATGATAGTAAAACTATGAAACTAATATGTACATTACTTGAGTGGTAAACTTAGGTAGAAAATACTAACGACAGATCTAAGAGTAGTAGTTTCGACAATTAAAACTAAAGACTAAGAATAAAAACATAAAGTTGGCTCATGTCTTTGCAATCAACAGAGGTGGATGCAAACTCCTGATTCCTCCCACCCTCCAGGAGTGGGGATGGCTCTGATACCAAATAAACAGGGAGGCAGGGGGCTACGGAAGGCTGCCGGTGAGACCGGCTAGAGGATAAGCAGCAGACCCCAAACTTTCCAACATGAAAGCTCGTTTCATGACCATGTAGGTGGCATGCCATAAAAACTCTTAGCTTTTATAAAACACCACAGACACAGAGCCTAACTTTCCAATGGGTGTCAACAACATGGAGGTGGTATACCTTAACAAGTCAAAACTTTTGTGGACACCATAGACATAGAGACTAACATTTCCAACATGATAGGAGAATCATAACCATATAGGAGGCATGCCATAAAATCAAATCTTTTAATCGACACACCATAGCTTTCTTACGACTGAGCTACATATCCATATAGAAAGTTTGCTTTTAACTAAAAATCCTTCACAAACCTTAGCCGGATTGTATGGCTTCAGAACTGCAAGCTACACATAAAGGACGGTTTACCTCGGCAAGAAAGCCTTCACAACCCAGAAGAAGGACGGCTTGACTATGCCAATCTTAGAACACATGAGATCCGTTGTCTCCTTAGTACAATATTATTCTGTATTTTCCTAAAATGGGTCTTACGGTGGATCTCCTTGGCCTGTTTCCCTCAAAACAGATGTAGAACAATATGTGTACTAAGGCAGAACCCAGATCTACGTGTTCTTTCACAGGTATAGAATCTTTTCGAAAAGCTATGGCATGGACTAAGCCAATTTTGTTTCATATACATGGAAAGGACTTGGAAATATATGTCGTGTGGACAAAGACAACTTCTTTATTCATAGAAAGTACTTAGGAATCTACGTTGCATGGACAAAGCCAACTTTGATTCATAAACATAGAAATTAACTTTGGGGTACCATTGTTGCCTTCGCAACAAGCTAGCACTTCACAGTAGTATTTCCTTACCCCTCCACTCTGACCTAGAGTGTTGAAGTTCCTATCCCTTTGGAAGAGAGAAATCAAGATCAAGAGAGTTTAGCCAACAAACATTTTTATTGATAGTAGAGAGAAACTATACAAGAAGTTTTTAGGTAGAGCAAATGATAGGTGGAGAAAATGATCTAGGATTCCTTTTATAGAGGAAGGAAGCTTACTAGCTAAGATAGTATATCCTATGAATAAACATGAAATAAAATATTATAATCCTATCCTAACAGCTAAGGGATAGGCGTTATCCATTAATAAGGATAAGTCTTATCCTATTAGAAGGGATAAGCATTATCTTTTACGACTGGATAGGCCTTATTTTTATTCACACCGGGCCCTAATAACATATGGAGGGTGCAAATAAAAACAAAACAAAATATGTTGTGGGCATGTGACAGTATGTGCAAGCAGGTGAGTCAGCAGCTTGCAAGCAGGTGCATCAGTAGCTTTGCAGGCATCTTGTAAGTAGGTGGATAAGCTCTTTACCTTTAAAGTAGCTAAGTCAGACACTTTAAGAAACACATTTACAAGGGTAACCCACTGAGGAGGGTTTCCTTGGAGATGAGGGTAACCCACTGGAAAGGGTAACCCATTGAGAAGGTAACCCACTGGAAAGGGTAACCTGCTGAAGAGGGTAACTTTCTTGCACATGTTATCTAACATCATCTCTTAAGTGAAAATATTGTATGGATCCGGAGGCGGTGAGGTTGCGTATTCTTCTTCAATCCACCAATCTACTCTGTGCTTCTGGTTGAGGCGTTCTTGGCCTTCCAAGCATCTCTTTATTGATCTGGTGAAGTAACTCTTTCTTTTGGATGGATCTCTACATTCCCATTTTGGATCCTTCATCTGTATACTTATGGTGTCATTAGTTTTGAATTCATACGGTGGATGATATCCTTTGGTTATTCATTAGACTTCATCCAAGTGGGGATAATCCTCAGTGTAATCCCTTGGAATGTATCTAGTTTACTGGAGAGTAAAGCCTTGTTCTTCACGATATTCATTTTCAAGATAAAGCATTACATCGAAAAATTCCCAGAGTGGTGAAATTTTCAAATTGGCTTGGACTTCATGGCCTGTGATTCTTACCAAGTGATACAACATGAAAACTATTTCATCATAGAAATATTTGGAGCATCGAATCTAGTATAGCATGAATCTTTTTAGAGTTGGTAGGATTCGATCATGATTCCTGAAGGCATAACACTTGAACTCCACCATAGTATAGTACTGGAGGCGTGTGTACTAGAACAACCTTAAGAGTCCTTGCTGGGAAACATCGGCTAGTGTGATGAACACATAACAGAAAAAATATCTCAGATGTTCTTTAAACAGCTGCAAGATGTATTTGATGTGCCTGTTGAATACTTAAAGCTTTTTGAAAGTCTGTCTTTCTCAAAGGATAGATGTATCTGAAGGATCCATATATCTATTGAACATATCTAGAGAGCAATCTGTTAGCCAGGAAGATAATATTCCTGATATGTTGAGCATGATATACTGAGTGCCCGATGTCTGGGTGTCTTATTCGATGATGGATATCAGGTAGAGATAACCAACTTAGATATCTCCTAAATAAGCATCTACGGGGAAGTTGTTGTCCTTTATCAATTCTTCTTTCAATGAAAAGACCAATTCAAGATCGTCCCCTTTGTGGAGATAGATTTCGACATGATCAGCTATATCTTCAAAGAAGTGGACAATTTTTTCGACTTCTTGAGTTGAGGATAGTTTTCATAAAGTGACCAGGATTTTTGTAGATGAAGTAACCATTATTCTTCTTTTGGTAATCTACTGGGCTTTTTTACTTAAAATACCTGGTTTGCCATACTACCTTAGGCTTGTCGTCTGGTGGCTTAGGTAGTTTGAATCTCCAAAATAGTTGCTTTCATTGAGATCTCGTCCGACAACTGGAACAGGTCAATCGAACTTCATAACAAGATTTTTCCTTCCACATTAAGAATCAAGAACTGGGAAGTTCTCTATAATCTACTTTATTGCAGATGTCTTATCCTATTGACTATGCAAGGCTTGGAGGATTATCGGCCTGGCATAGGTTGCATCTTTGCAGAAGGCATTCAGCAGGATTCTGGATATACAATCTGACCGTATTATGTGTTGATCTCCTTCAACTAGATTTTTTATTGCTCGGAAGTCCTGAGGCAGGGATAGAGTTGTAGTAATGGTTTCCTCCGTATCTGTTGTTGGTTTTTGCCTCTTTTATGGGACTGGATCACTCGTTAGCTGAAATTACTCAGAGACTAGTTGAGAGACCACTGGTTTGCTGGAGCATTTCTCTGACATAGATGGACATTCCTCCATAGGCAATTGGATTGATTGCTACAAATCATCTTCATCGTTTTTTATATGTTCTTCAGCATAAAAGTCACCAATAGGACTAGATGATTGTTTACTAATGAAAGATGGCGATTGTTTACTAATGAAGATGTCCTCAGATATTTCCTTCTCTATGTTGAATGTAGATCTGGGAATTTCTTTTGCAGCTGGATAAGGATCATCAAGATCTTCATGACAATCTATGGCATTCATCGAGGCTAGAACTTCTCTCTTCACCTTTTTGGACATTCTTTTGAAAGGTGTCCTTTGTCATGGAAAATGAAGCATTCGTGGTTGCCCGGATTTGTCTTCTTAGAGGATTTGTCACCTTTGTCGGTCAGAAACTCTTTGTCTGGTGGTTTCTTATTTTTAGCCCTTCTGAACTGCATGTATCTCTTGTTCCTTGCCTGATGTTTTGATAGCTGAGGAGACCCTTCTAGCTTTAGTGTTGGATCTATATACATATCATCAGAGTGGAGAGATTGGGAACATTCATCCAATATAACGTTGCCAAATAAAGTTTCTTTGTGCTTTTCGAAAGGATGGGAGCTTGTATGGTGTGATGACTCTTGTTGTATAATCCCATCATCATTTTGAACAAAAACAATAGCATCAACTGGATTGAGGTGGATCAATTCAACAGTTTTCTCATTGCTTTTGAGAAGACATATATTCGGAGAGACCTATTCGTCGTTATAGGATTCCTCATCAGGGATCTGCAAGAGATCATCTGGAGTGGTGGAATCTCGTACACAGATTGTGATCATCATGTGTGCTTGATCAACATCATTGTCGTTGTCGTCCTGCAGTCGTTCTTTCAGATCACAGTTTGTTGATGCTCTCTGGATAAAAGGAACAACTGATGGATCATAATGCATATCTGTTCTCTGGATCTCAAGATCATTAGCTGAGACTGTAGCAACTAAAAGATGACCAATGGAAGCATGCATGGATACCATCTTATCATTATTATGTTGAACTAGGCCAAATTACTTTATCTTCTCAACCCTTGGTGTCATGGCATCTCTCCTCATCTGTTTATTTTCTAATGTAGTAGTGAATCTCATGTATGAACAAAGCGGAGATGGTTGGCCTAATTCTAGTGTAAAATAGCCATGTGGAAATTTAGTACCAACTCTTGCTTTTTGCTGTATAGTACGTTCATAATTCCTCTCAGCTACCACGACATCCTTTCTCTTCCATACAAACTTAACGATGTCGAACTCCTTTTGTTTATTTATGAAACCTGGAGAAAACAACGTTGGTATGGACGGATGAGGTGGGATGGTGGAAAAGGGTTGGAATGGTCCTCGTAAAGGATATGTTTTGGCAAATACAATTGTTTCTTGGGAGTTTTGGAGTTTGGCATTATCGTATTTTAGGAGATGGATCTGTTCTTCCAATGAGGCCATTACCTTCCATTATAGGTCAATAAAATATAGTATTGAGGATCCTATTAGGCATTTCTCAGACTGTCTAGCTTGCAGCCTACTTTCCAATACTCTGATAAGGATGGCGTGTTGAAGAGCAGCTGAAGTATTCTCTGATCGGATAACATATGGTAATATTGGAGCTTGGATCTAGTTATCCTCTTCAGATTGGTTGTTTAACAGGTAAGCATCTTTGTGACTGGATGTAGAGAGGGGTATCATAAGAATCTCAGGTTGAGTAGCTGCAACAGCCTTTCTTCTGCAGATTCAATAGTCACAATCAGTCTTCCATGGGTAATGTCCTGAGAAAGGGCATTTACACCACATTAGACTATTACCTTCATGATTGAAGTTCTTTATCCAATCATGATGTCTCATATAGCCAGTAAGGAACTTGAGTATGGTATCCGAGTCCTTTACATCTGAAAGATCATCATTTGGGTTATACATAGGGATACAGAAGGTAGTTTTAGATAGCCTTTTGAGATAGTGGTGATCGGAATCATCAGTAGGGATGAGAGGTTGAGGATGGGCTCTCAAATTCTTATGTTTAGTGACCTATGAGGCTGGGATAATGCTGATCAGTTCATCCCTAGATATGTTTCTCGAGATATTGGTACACTTTATGGTTTGATCGGTTGCATCAATGGTCAAGAACAGAGAGTTCTTGCCACTTAAAGGAAGCAGGTTCATGTCATGGTTCTGAACTCGTCAGGCTATCTGACAGTGGAGAGTTTCCTGACCGGTATCTCTGTCCTTCTGAGCATCGAGAATCTGGACCTGGATCTTCAATGCTTTCATTAGTTGTGGATCAGAACTATATTGTAACAACCCAAAATCACCTCCCAGGATGTCACACGGTGCTTAGGGATACAAGTAGTTCCAAGCTAACCCTTAGAGCCTATCACTTCTCATAATAACTCATTCAAGAATGAATATACAAAACACTGGAACTGTCAAATCAAATAAAAGGAAGTATGAAGGTAATACTCGGTCCAAACGACCACAATACTGGAAATCTCAACACAACCACAGTCTGATAACCAGTCTGACAAAGCCTCTACTACTCCATGAACTTGAGAGCCATTGGGACAGGACCCCAACTGACCCAAACTGAACTGAAAGTATTAACATAAACACTCAAATACTGAGATATCTGAAGATAGGTCCTCGAACCATGAGGACTCACCACTATAGAAATGTAGATGAAGGTACTCAAGAATCACTGACGAGATGAGATTGAGCACTTGAACCTACATTATAAGACAATGGAGCACATAGATATATATGTGGATTAGCACTTGGGAATGTGTTGAGTATATGGGGGTGTAAGAATTTACATAAAACAATATCAATACTCTTTAATAAGGAATGACTCACATAGCTTGAATAAGTATAAAATGTAAAGCTCATAAATTATGTAGAATGAAGCAAGTAACACAAATCTCACGAATCATTGTACTTTCGCTTTAAAATATGTGCGTTCCTCCTATTCTCATTACTCATAGGATAAAGGAAGCTTTAAACAATACTTTCAGCTTATGCATATGTCTCGTGGAGAATAAAACTTCTTTATTGCTCAAGAACGTATAACTCTTTTGAACTCAAACACTTGGAACTTGAAATCATATGACTTTGGTGTAAAAACTGATGATCAACTCTTATTAGTAGAGAAAACTACTTCCTTCTTTGGAAAATAATCAAAAACAATTCGTTCACTTTAGAAAACATCTCATCACAAAGCTTTAGGGAATATAATCTATCTCAATAGAAAATACTTTAGTTTAGGGTAGTTCTCTTAACTGACATAAACCATGCGAGCTATATGGAGTCCAACGTCTTTTCCTTCTAAGGAATAAACCTTATATTGGGGAGAGGCGTCATACTCTTGCCAAGGAATATAACCTCGACTCAGTGATCACTTATCTCAGCCTCGGCCCAATCCTCTCGGTCTCAAACCCAAAATCTCAAACCTACGGCGGCATATAGTTCTGGGGTAAGAAACAGTGCCCAACTCGGTGCTAAATACTACTCCCTTTAGTTTATCTCTCTCATCTCATAGAAATCCACTTTCAAAATAATTTCATGGTTCATAAGAACCCAACAATCAAATTTGTAATCTCATGTGGTAGAGTGGATTTAAAAATTCGATGACCATTAGGTAAAAACATTTCTTAATAATCTCAAATACTCAAATTACGGGTGCTTATAGCATAATAGTTCATAAAATTGCAAGTCTCAAGTAGGGCTTAATGACCCATAATTCAATCTTAAGTTAAAACTCATCATAATGCAAAATAGATAGTATATAGATTCATATTTACAGTAATTTATCTAAAAATCTCAACATACTCATATACTTCAATATCTCAAACATTGCAATTGTTAACTTCTTAAGGATTAACATCATGAGGTATAAACCTAACTTCAATTTCTCAAGAAAACATGTAAAAAAATTATGCCATTAGACTCAATTCATGGGAAACATCAAAACCTTGAAACCAATAACAATGGGTGAAAACCCCTTATTCAATTTCATGTAAAATCTCATAAGTCTCAGAAAATTGTAGTTTAGATAAGCCTTTGGGCACAAAGGTGAAAGGATTACCCATGTTCAAAGCCCCACATACCTTAGATTATGAAATTGGATGAACAAACTTTCTTTAAACTCTTCTTCTTACTCTTGAGAGAGGGTTCTTGCAACCCTTGAACTTATGGAACTCAAATCTCAACTCAATTTGTAGAATCTATAGTGAGTTCTAGGATTTCTCGGAGAAGGGTTTTAGATTTGATCTTAAGGGAGAAACCCTAGTTCTATAATGTTTTGGATGATGAATGAAGCCATGCTTCATTTGGAATATATATGGTTAATAAAATAGTGGAAAGACCCAAAAGTATATTCAAAAAAATCACTTAAAATACTGATAGTGGGCTGTGATGATCGGAGCGACAGTCCGTCGGATCGTCTGTCGCACATTGGTCAGAAAAAGAACACACTGCCATTATGTCATAGTCAAAGCAACAGTCCTTCACAGTCTTGACAGTCTGTCGGATTATCAGTCGCACATTGGCAAGGATGAGATCATACTACCTTAGTGGCGACGATCTCAGCGACGGTCTGTTGCAGCCTTGACTGTCCCTCATCCTGGCCATCGCACTTGGGCTAGGAAAGGGAGTTACTGGGAAAGGGATTTACTGCCTTTGTTGCGATGGTCTTTCGCAAACTCGATGGTCCGTTGGATCATCCGTCGTACCTGGGCGGTTCCAACAACTTCAGTAAAATGGCATTAACTTTTCACCTCGATATCGGATTTGGACGAAATTGGTATCATTAGAAAGCTAATTCAATTCTCTACATGACAAAAAGTCAAATTTAAGACAATTCTATATGATTTAACACCAATCATTTGGGAAGTCACTTCTCAATCTCTTATCATCGGAATTACACTTCACTTGACACGTTCCAAGGCCCAGACTACGAGGGAACTTTGCAGGGTCTTACAATATCTCCCCCTTGGAAACATTCATCCTTAAATGTAGCTAGTTAGAGTAGGAACACAGGAAAACATAGTACACATAGCTGAAGCAATTTTCTAAATGGCTCAAAATCTCTCTAAACTGTTGAATACCTCAGAAATTGCAAGAACTTATGCAAGAATAGATTTATAGCAGAACTTTAGATTTAGAAGGGCTAAATTAAGGAATAATAATACCTTTTTATGGATCTAAACTTGCGGAAAAGAGGTGCAGGTACTTGGCTCGCATGTTTGCTTCTACCTCCCAAGTAGCGCCCTCAACTGACTGGCTCCGCCACAACACTTTGACCAAGGGAACCTCTTTGTTCCCCAGTTTACAGATCTGAAAATCTAGGATCTCAACGGGAAACTCATCAAATGAAAGACTATTCTGAATATCAGCACTCTCTGAAGGATCTACCACAACGGAATCACCAATATGCTTCTTAAGCATAGAGACATGAAAAATAGGATGAAAGACTAAAAACTCTGCAGGCAACTCAATCTCATAGGCTACTTTTCCAATAAAGCTCAGAACTCTATACCGGCCAGCATAACGGGGACTAAGCTTTTCCTTTTTACCAAACCTCTTCACCCCTTTCATAGGTGAAATCTTCAAGTACACCAAATCACCCACTTCAAACTCAAGATCTCTTCTCCTCACATCGGCATATGACTTTTGACGACTCTGAGCTGTCTTTAACCTCTCTCGAATCAACTCAACTTTCTCTATAGCTTCAAACACTGCATCAGGCCCAATCACGGTAGCTTCACCCACTTCAAACCAATCTATGGGTGATCTATATCTCCTACTATACAAGGCCTCAAACGGTGCCATCCCAATGCTAGCATGGTAACTATGGTTGTAGATGAACTCTATCAATGGTAAATGCTCATCCCAACTACCTTTGAAATCAAGAGTACACGCCATCCATATATCTTCTAGGGTCTGATGGTCCTCTCAGCCTGACCATCTATCTGCGGATGAAAAGTAGAACTCAATAGAACTTGTGTACCAAGACCCCGCTGAAACGCCCTCTAAAATTGAGAAGTAAATTGAGTACCCCTATCTAAAATTATAGATGAGAGAACTCCGTGTAGCCTGACAACTCCTGGATATACAACCTAGAATAATCCTCAGGTGTATAAGCTGTATGCATGGGAAAAAAGGGCACGAACTTAGTCAGCCTATCTACAACAACCCAAATAGAATCATGATGATAACAAGAAAGAGGTAACTCAATCACGAAGTACATATTCACCATCTCCTACTTCCAAGTAGGTATACCAAACTCTTGCATCACACCACCAAGTCTTTGGTGCTCTACCTTAACCTGTAGGAACATTGCCCACTTTGCTACAAACTCAACTATATCCTTCTTCATACTATTCCACTAATAGATTTCCCGCCAGTCGTGGTACATCTTGGTAGTGCCGAGATAAATAGAATATCGTGCGCTACACGCTTTAGCCATAATCCTCTTTCTTAGATCATCAACCCATGGAACTCATAATCTACCCTATAAATTCAACATTCCATCTCACCCTTGGTAGAAAACCTCTACCTTTTGGTCCTTAACTGCCTCCTTCAGTCAGACCAAACTAGGATCTCTATCTTGCTTCTCTTTCACTTCTGAAACTAAAGAGGATTCAAAACTACTTGGCACCAAAGTACTTCCCTCAGCTGAATCAAGCAACCTAATACCCAATCTAGCCAGACAATGCACATCATCAGCTAATTTTTTCTTACCTTCCTCTACATACGCAACACTACCTATAGACGATTTGCTAAGGGCATCCGCCACTACACTGGCCTTGCTCGAGTGATACAACACTTTCATATCAAGTTTTTTAATAACTCTAACTACCTCATCTACCTAAGATTCTACTCCCTCTGAGTAAACACATACTGCAAGCTCTTATGATCAGTAAACACATCAACATAAACACCATAAAGATAGTGTCTCAAAATTTTCAAAGCAAAGACCACAATAGCTAACTCAAGATCATGGGTTAGGTAATTCTTATCATGCGGCTTTAAATTTCTAGAGGCATAGGATATAAACTTACCCTTTTGCATCAACATAAAACCCAAACCAATTCTAGAGGCATCACAATATACCATAAAACTATATGTACCATCAGGTAAAGTCAATACAGGGGATGAAGTAACTCGAGTCTTCAACTCCTGAAAACTCTTCTCATAGGAATCTGACCACTAGAACTTAACTTTATTTTGGGTCAACCAGGTCATGGTAGAGACAATTGAAGAGAAACATTTAACAAAACGCTGTTAGTAGCTTTCTAGACCATAGAAACTTCTAATGTTAGATGAAAAGATAGGTCTAAGTAAATTTCTTTCAGCTTCTGTCTTTTGGGGATCAACTCTAATACCTTTGGCTGAAACAATATGACTCAGAAAGGCAACAGATCTTTGCCAAAACTCATACTTACTAAATTTGGCAAATAACTGGTGACCTTTAAGAGTTTGCAAGACAATTCTAAGGTGATCGGCATGATCATGCTTACTGCGGGAGTAGACAAGAATGTCATCTATGAACACTATGAAAAATATATCAAGATATTGCTTGAACACTCGATTGATGAGGTCTATAAAAGCTGCTGGGGCATTGTTCAGTCAGAAAGACATGACTAGAAACTGAAAGTGACCATAGCGGGTTTGGAAGGCTGTCTTTGGAATATCATATTCCCTCACTTTAAGTTGATGATAGCCGAATCTAAGGTCTATCTTGGAGAAATAACTTGCACCTTGCAACTGATCAAACATGTCACCAATTCTCAGAAGAAGGTACTTATTTTTTACTGTGACCTTGTTAAGATAATGATAGTCAATGCACATACGCAAAGAACCATATTTCTTCCGCACGAATAGAATAGGTGCGCCCTAAGGAGAAATACTGGGCCTTATGAAACCTTTGTCTAAAAGATCTTTGAGTTTCTCTTTTAACTCCTTAAGCTCAGCAGGTGCCATACAGTATGGTAGAATAGAAATGGGATGAGTGTCGGGAAGAAGGTAATCCCTAATTCTATCTCTCTATCAAGAGGTACCCCTGGGAGATCTTTCAGAAAAAACATTTGAAAACTCATTAACAATATCGACTGACCGAATAGTTGGAGCCTCGGACTTAGTGCCTTTAACTCTAACTAGGTGATAGATGCAACCCTTGGATATTATCTTTTTGGCTTTGAGATAGGATATAAAATGACTCTTGGGAGATATCGAACTCAAAAACCACTTAAAAACTGGCTCATCAAGGAATATAAACTTGACCACATGGGTACGACAGTCTATAGATGCATAACAAGAACGAAGCCAATCCATACCCAAAATAAGGTCAAAATCCACCATGTCTAACTCTATCTAATCAATAAGTATGACTCTATGAAGAACAATAATAGGACAGTCTCTATACAATTGTTTAGCAATAATTGACTCCCCTACTAGTGTGAAGACTAGGAAAGGCTCAGGAATCTTTTCAGGACTCATTTTGAAATTCACCGCCACAAGTAGGGTCACATAGGAGAGACTTGACCCGGGGTCCAAATTACACCTCTCTTATGAGAGAGTAAGCAGTCATTGTCAAATATATAACCCAACTAGGTTAGGGTCGAATCACATATGGAGTATAGTGCTAATTAAGTTGTATGCAAATTAGTTGACTTTTATCGTTTGTTTTCATAAAATAAATAGGGGTTATTTTATTCAATTCACAAATCAATGGTTTCGGTTTACCAAGATGAAATTCGTATGGTAGTATTCAAATTCAGAGAAATAGAAAGCTAGGGTTATGTCCACCTTGTAATTTTCAATACTTTCTAACAATGGGCTTTACGAATTCATAAATGCATCGTGCTTACATAAAAATGTATTATATTTAATAACATAATCCTAGTGTATCTCAACCATCAAGGACTAATTCACTTTAGTTCTGTCGAATCAAAAGTGTTTACCAAAAACAATATGAAATCTCCAAGTAGTTAATCCTGTTAAGGCATCAACATATGAAATAGGGGTTGGAAATCCTATTTTCTTGCCACTACTCTCTTTTCCGAACATAGACCTTTCTTTCGAACAAGTTGTGTTTTAAGGCATATCCTTTATGTTTGCAACCATGAGAATTCAAGATAAGCGAAGAGAGTATGATGTAAACAAATTAATGCATAATTAATTCAAAACCCAAAATGATAGATTTTATTCTACAAGGCTTCCATAACCCTAACTAATAAACTTACCTACTCATGGGTAAAACAGAAATCACAATAGAAATATTTAGTATACCAAAAACTAGAACGATCTTGGTGGAGAAGATGAATAGCATTTTCCCCTTGGTGTAAGCCGCCTATCTCCAATCCCAAATAATACAAAATAATTCAATAATGAATAAAAATTCAGCATTAAGCTTTTTAAAAATCTTTTCTCTCATAATTGCCTTCTAAGTCCCTGAATTAACTATAAATGACAAACTAGTCTTGGACATAGTTTCTAGATGCCACATTTGGTCCAGAATGCTACTCTCTCTTGTGTCATATGCCATCCATATTCCATAGTCCCATTATGTCTTCATCTACTTCAGTAATACCTGAAATCATTCTAATCACATCGGTTAGCTCAATTACATAGAAGTAGAGTAAAAACATAAGAAACTAGGTACTTTGTTCTCTAAACTTAGCAAAAATATGGATAAGTTATGGTGCTTAGGCGTATAAATACACCCAAGATCAGTCCAACAGCACATAAACATCAAAACAAAAGACACAGAGCATACCAGTAACATTATTGGGAGAGTCCTCCTACTTCTGATGGGATGGTAAGGCATAGAATCTATTTAGGCACTAACCAACAGCAGTGCTAGATGAAGTACCCTAAAAAGGGGTGGGACGAGGGATAAGAACTGGTGTACTAGTAGTATGTGCCTGAGGTCGGGCATCTTTGGTTCCCTGCTAGCATGCAAACAATCTCTAAGTCTGTGGCCCTACTTTACACAACCAAACCAACCCCTCAAATCTGTAAAACACTCACCGGGATGATCCCTTCCACACTAAGTAAAAAGAAGATAACAGGGCCTGTTACCAACACTGTTCTGTGACCACCTAGACATAAAAAACCTGCTCCCTTGCTCCTGCCTGCCTCTAGGCATGGGAGCACTAGATGATGAAGCCATTGGAATAGACAAACGTCTCTAAAACTAAGGGTGGTTTTCTCCATGGAACCTAGGCTGACTATAATCATACTGCTTAGATCTAGCCCTCTAGTTACCCAACATTTTGTCTCTCTCTAATCATATCTGCCTCTATCTACTATGTATGCATCATTAACCTAGATAGATCCATATCCCTATGAAGCATCACAGTCCTACACTCTTTCAGCACCAAACCAGAAATACCTATCACGAACTTGCATATACTAGCTCGGCTATCAGAAATCAAATCAAGAGAATACTTGGCCAACTGTTTGAACTTCAAGTAGTACTCCTTAACAGGTATGGAGCCCTGCCTCAAGTTTATAAACTCCACAATCTTTGCTTCTCTCATCTCAAGTAGAAAGAACTTGTCCAAGAATGCATCTTGGAACGCCTACCAAGTCATAAGAGCATCATCCTCACCTCTACCCTTCCTCCATAATACAACCCATTCACATGCTATGTCCTTCAACCTGTAAGATGCTAACTCAACACTTTCTTCCTCAGAAACATGCATCACCTGTATGATCTTTCTCACTTTCTCAAGGTACAACTATAGGTCCTCACTTACCTTGAACCTATAAAACTTTAGCGAATTCATCTGCCTAAAATCACAGATCCTAGAAGTAGCTACATCACCTCCCTAATAATTTGGAACTGCATCCTGGTTATTGGCATGAATATTAGCGGTGACTGCTTGGGCTAACGCCTGAATGGCCGCCCAAAACTCATCTTGAGACACAGTCTCATTAAAAGGATCAATAGGTGGGGGTTGCTCATCATCATTTCTGTAGGTATTTAGTCATAAGAGAGGCATTTTCTAAAATAAGAGAGAACAAATTATTAGATGAGAGGGAAAACTGCATGCACGATGGAATCTGAAAGAAAGAAATAACTTTTTCCTAAAACGTCTTCTAGCCTCTTGCTCATAGATATGGCAGGCTTCACACTAATCATCAAGACTCTACTCAATGCAGCTTGTAAGACACCCTATGAATTCTTGAAAACCTTAGGCTCTGATACCAAGTTTGTAACAACCCAAAATCACCTCCCCGGATATCACACGGTGCTTAGGGCTACAAGTATCCCTAAGCTAACCCTTTAAGCCTTTTACTTCTCATAATAAATCATTTAAGAAGGAATATACAAAACATTAGGACTATCATATAAAATGAAAGGAAATACAAAGGTAATACTCGGTCCAAATGACCACAGTACTGGTAATCTCAACACAACCACAGTCTGATAACTAGTCTGACAAAGCCTCTACTACTTCATGAACTTGAGAGTTATTAGGACAAGTCCCCAACTGAATCAAACAGAACTGGAAGTAATAACTTAAACACTCGAATACTGAAATATCTGAAGATAGGTCCTTGAACTATGAGGACTCACCACGATAGAAATATAGATAAAGGTACTTGGGAATCACTGACGAGGATGGGATTGAGCACCTGAACCTATATTATAAGACAATGTAGCACATAGACGTATATGTGGATCAGCACTTGGGAATGTACTGAGTATATGGAGGTGTATTCATTTACATAAAGCAATACCATTACTCTTTAATCAAATCATACATGCAAATAGGAATGACTTACATGGCTTGAATAAGTATAAAATGTAAATCTCATAAGTCATGTAGAATGAAGTATGTAACACAAATCTCGTGAGTCATTATACGTTGGCTTTATAATATGTGCTCTCCTCTTATTCTCATTACTCATAGGATAAAGGAAGCTTTAAACAATTCTTTCAACTCATGCATATGTCTTATGGAGAGTAAAACTTCTTTATTTCTCAAGAACTTATAACTCTTTTGAACTCAAACACTTGGAACTCAGAATCATATGACTTTGGTTTAAAAACTAATGATCAACTTTTATTAGTAGATAAAACTACTTCCTTCTTTCAAAAATACTCAAAAGCAATTCGTTCTCTTTAGAAAATATCTCATCACAAAGCTTTAGAAAAATATTCTATCTCAATGGAAAATACTTTAGTTTAGGGAGGTTCTATTAACTTACATAAACCATGCGAGCTACATGGAGTCCAACGTCTTGTCCTCCTAAGGAATAAACCTCAAGTTAGGGAGAGGCATCATACTCTTACCAAGGAGTATAATCTCGACTCAGTGATCACTTATCTCGGCCTCGGGCCCAATCATCTAAGCCTCAAGCCCAAAATCTCAAACCTACGGTACCAAGTAGTTCTGGGGTAAGTAACATGGTAACTTACCCAACTCCGTGCTAAATACTACTCCCTTTAGTTTATCTCGCTCATCTCATGGAAATCTACTTTCAAAATAATCTCATGGTTCATAAGAACCCAATAATTAAATCTGTAATCTCATGTGGTAGAGTGAATTTCAAAAATCTATGACCGTTAGGTCAAAACATTTCTCAATAATCTCAAAATACTCAAAACATGGGTGCTTATAGAATAATAGTTTATAAAATTTCAAGTCTCAAGTAGGGCTTAGTGACCCATAATTCAATCTCAAGTTAAAACTCATCATAATGCATATTAGATAGCATATAAATTCATAATTCATGTAGAAATTTGGAATTTACAGCAATTTATCTCAAAATCTCAACATACTCATATACTTCAATATCTTAAATATTGGAACTATTAACTTCTCAAGGATTAAAATCATGAGATATAAACCCATCTTTAATTTTTCAAGAAAACATGTAAAAAATTATGCCATTAGACTCTCAATTCATGGGAAACATCAAAAGCTTGCAACCAAAAACAATGGGTGAAAAACCCTGATTCAATTTCATGTAAAATCTCTTAAGTTGCAGAAAATTGTAGTTTAAATAAGCCTTTGGGCACAAGGGTGAAAGGATTACCCATGTTCAAAACCCCACATACCTTAGATTTTGAAATTTGATGAACAAGATTTCTTTAAACTCTTCTTCATACTCTTGAGAGAAGGTTGTTGAAATCCTTAAACTTGGGGAAATCAAATCTCAACTCAATTTGTAGAATCTATGGTGAGTTCTTGAATTTCTTGGAGAAGGGCTTTAGATTTGATCTTGAGGGAGAAATCATAGCTCTCTTGTGTTTTAGATGATGAATGAAGCCATTTTCTTCATTTGGAATATATCTAATTAATAAAAGAGTGGAAACACCAAAAATTCCCTTTAAAAAAATAACTTAAAATACTGATCGGGGGCCGCGACAATTGGAGCGACAGTCCATCACTAGTCGTGTGGTCCATCAGATCATCTATCACATGTCGGTCAAAATAATAACATATTTAAATGGTGTGACAGTCAAAGAAGTGGTCCGTCACAGTCTTGAAGGTCCATCGGATCGTCCATCGCACGTTGTCCAGGATGAGACCACATTGCCTCAGTGGCGACGGTCCGTCACAGCCTTGATAGTCTGTTGTCCTGGCCGTCACACTTGGGCCAGGAAAGGGAGTTACTGCCTTAATTGTAACTGTTCGAGCGACGGTTTGTTGCAAACTCAATGGTCCGTTCGATCATCCATCGTACCTGGGCGATTCTGACAACTCTCAATAAAACGGCCATAACTTCTCACCCCAATACCGGATTTGGACAAAATTGGTACCATTGGAAAGCAATATGGTTTAAACACCAATCACTTAGGAAGTCACTTCTCAATCTTTTAGGGCTGGAATTAAACTTCACTTGACATGGTCCAAGGCTCAGACTACGAGAGAACTTTATGGTGTCTTACAGGTATGTTGAAGTCAGGGAACATGGTGATAAAGACTGTATCATCATAGTCCAGAATCATCTATGATGTAATCAAGTTCTCATGTTGGTAATTATTGAATCTAGTATCAAGAAGAGAAAGATGCACTACTACTGGCCGGCCTTTTCTCCCCTAATATGTCAACCCAATTCGCACAACACTAATATGGAGATGAGTAAATCCAAGACTTTCCCATTGCTGCAGAAAGTCCTATGGCATCTGTAGTGATATGAATTGTACTTCTCGAGTTACCAGAATAGGGTGCTGAACATGTGGTGTTGCAACAACATATCCCTTTACTCCTTGCATCTTTTATTGGACTATAGAGTGAATCATCATCCTGGGATTGCATACCTTCTTCGCAACAACTGAATAGGGATTTTGTAAAGGTATGGTACACATCTGTTGTTGTGATGGTAACACCTCTACTTCATATATATAGTCAAGTTTACATGACAATGTATCAGTAAAAGTGACAGCCATGTTTATCTTGACTAAAGGATTACATGAACTGCACAGGGACTCTGGTGTAGACATATTTTTTTATTTTTTTGGACTATAAACACTCTATGTATTTGTTCTAAAATTCTCTGGAAGAGACTCAATTAAATGAAAATCTTTTTGTGGTTTTTGGGACTAACTCAATATTTGTGCTAAGGATCTAAGAACAAAACAAAACAAGCATTTATTCTAAAATCTAAGGAAAGAAACTATGACTTGATTATGTACAAGATAAAGACTTTCGTAGTTTATAAACATTGACTCTTATTTGCCAATGAAAACTATGAATTAAGTAAAAGGGAAAAGTAAAAACAAAAGAAAATAAAAATGTAACGCTAGCACACGTGGTTGCAGTCAGCAGAGGTAGATGCAAACTCCTACTTCCTCCCGCTCTTCAGGAGTGAGGATGGATCTGATACCACATAGACAGGGAGGCAGAGGGCACGGAAGACTGTCGGCGAGATAGGCCAGAGGCTAGGCAACAGACCTCAAACTTTCCAACATGAAATGCAATTTCACGACATGTAGGCAGCACGCCATATGAAATTAAAGCTTTCATAAAACACCACAGACACCGATCCTAACTTTCCAATAGGTTTTAACACCATAGAGGTGGTATACCTTAATAATTCAAAGCTTTCATCGACACCACAGACATTGAGACTAACATTTCCAACATGACAGGCGATTCACGTCCATATAGGCGGTATGTCATATAAAATAAAATATTTTAATGTACACACCACAACTTTCTTAAGACTAAGTTATGCATCCGTATAGATGGTTTGCTTTTAGCTAAAAATCCTTCACAACCCTTAGTAGGATGGCATGGCTTTAGAACTGCAAGCTACGCATCAAGGAAGGTTTGCTTCGTCAATAAAGCCTTCACAACCGAAAAGAGGGATGGCTTAGCTTTTCCAGTCTAAGACACATGAGATCCCTTATTTCCTTAGTACAAGATTGATTCATATTTTCCTAAAACGGGTCTTACGGAAGCTCTTCCTAGCCTATTTCCCTCAAAACAGATGTAGAACAAGATGTGTACTAAGGTAGACCCCATATTTGCCTATTCTTTCACAGGTATTGAATCTTTTTGGAAAGCTATGGCATGGACTAAGCCAATTTCATTTCATATACATGGAAATTACTTAGACATCTACGTCGTGTGGATAAATCCTACTTTGTTATTCATGGAAAGTACTTAGGCATCTACGTCACATGGATAAAGACAATTTCATTTCAATAAGAATCAAGAACTGGGAAGTTCTCAATAATCTGCGTTATTGCAGATGTCTTCTCGTATTGACCGTGCAAGGTTTGGAGGATTGTCTGCCTGACATAGCTTCCATCTTAAAAAAAGGCATTCAACTAGATTTTGGATGTGCAATATGATTGTATTATGTGTTGATCTCCTTTAGCCAGATTCTTTATTGTTCTAAAGTCCTAGGCAGGGATAGAGTTATAGCAAAAGTTCCCTCCGCCTCTATTGTTGGTTCTTTCCTCTTTTTTGGGACTGTATCACTCATCAGCTGAAATTGCTCAGAGACTAGTTGAGAAACCACTAGTTTGCTGGAGCATTTCTCTGACATAGATGGACATTCCTCCTCGGGAAATTAGATTGATTGCTGCAAAGCATATTCATCATTTTTGATACGTTCATTAACACAAAAATCACCGATAGGACCAAATGACTATCTACTAATGAAAGATGGAGATTGGCCACTAATGAAGATGTTCTCAGATATTTTCTTCTCTGCTTTGAAAGCAGATCTAGAAATTTCTTCTGCAGATGGATGAGGATCATCAAGATCTTCATGGAAATACATGGCATTCATCAAGGCTAGAACTTCTCTCTTCACCTATATATACTTGGGACATTCTTTTTTAAGGTGTCCTTTGTCATGGCAGATGAAGCATTCGTGTTTTCCCAAATTTGTCACCTTTGTCGATCAAATACATGGCAGATGTATCTCCTGTACCTTTCCTAATGCCTTGATAGCTCAGGAGACCCTTCTAGCTTTAGAGTTAGATCTATAAGCATATCATCAGAGTGGAGAGATTGGGACCATTCTTCTACTATGAGGTTGATGAATAAAGTTTCTTTGTACTGCTCGGAAGGATGGGAGCTTGTATAGTGTGATGACCTTATTGTATAATTCCATAATCCTTTGGAACAACAAAAATAGCATTGACTGGATTGAGTGGATTAATTCAGTAGTTTTGTCATTTATTTTGAGAAGACACTTCTTCAGAGAGATCTTTTTTACCGTTATGGGATTCCTCATCAGGGATCTGCAAGAGATCATCTGGAGTGATTGAATCTCATACACAGCTTGTAATCATCATGTGTGCTGGATCAACATCATTGTTTTGTCTTCCTATAGTAGTTCTTTCAGATCACAGTTTGTTGATGCTCTCCGGATAGAAGGAACCTCTGATGGATCATCCTGCATGTCTATTTTCTGGATCTCAAGATTATTAGCTAAGACTGTACAAACTGTACCATGGCCGATGGGAGTATGTGTGGATACCATCTTATCTGTATCATATAGAACCTGGCCAAAATACTTTATCTTCTCGACCCTTAGTGTCATGGCATCTCTCCTAATCTATTCATCTTCTAATGTAGTAGTCAACCTCATAGATGAATAAAGTGGAGATGATTGTCCTAATTCCAGAGTATAATGGCCATGTTCGAATACAATAACAACTTTGGATTTTTGTCGTATGGTACATTCATATTTCCTCTGAGCTTCCATGGCATCCTTCCTCTCCCATACAAACTTAGCGATGTCAAACTCCTCCTGTTCATCTTTGGAAGCTGGAGAAAACAACGTTGGTATGGATGGACGTGGTGGGATGGTAGAAAAGGTTTGGAATGGTGCTCGTGAAGTATATGTCTTGGGAAATATAATTGTTTCTTGGGTGTTTTGGAGTTTGACATAATCGTATTTCAAGAGATGGATTTGTTCTTCCAACGAGGCCATTTCCTTCTATTGTTAGTCAAGAAAATATAGCACTGAGGAGCCTATTGGGCATTTCTCAGATTGTATAGCTTGCAGCCTATTTCTAGTACTCTTATAAGGATAGCGTGTTGAGGGGCAGCTGAAGCATTCTCTGATCGGATAACATATGGTGATATTGGAGATTAGATCTGGTTATACTCTTCAGATTGATGGTTTGAAAGGTAATTATCTGCATGACTGGATGTAGAGAGAGGCATCATAAGCATCTCAGGTTGAGTAGCTGCAGCAGCCTTTCTTCTGCATATTCGACAGTCACAATCAGTCTTCTATGGGTAATGTCCTGAGAAAGGGCATTTACACCACATCAGACTATAACCTTCATGATTGAAGTTCTTTATCCAATCATGTTGTCTCATATAGCCAGTAAGGAACTTGAGGATGGCATTCGGGTTCTTTACATCCGCAAGATCATCATTTGGGTTGTACATGGGTATGTAAAAGGTGGTTTTAGGTAGCCTTTTGAGATAGTAAAGGTCGAAATCATCAGTGGGGAGGCAGGGGGCATGGAAGGATACCGATGAGGTTGTCCAAAGGGTAGGCAACAGACCCTGAACATTCCAACATGTAAGGAGATTCACGACCATGTATGCGGCACGCCATATGAAATCAAAGCTTTTGTCAAACACCACAGACACAAAGCCTAACTTTCCAATAGGTTTCAACACCACACAGGTGGTATACCTTAACAAGTCAAAGCTTTCATCGACACCACAAACACAGAGACTAACCTTTCCAACTTGATAGGTGATTCACGTCTATATAGGCGGCATGCCATACAAAATTAAAGCTTTTAATATATACACCACAACTTTCTTATGACTGAGCTACACATTCGTATAGATGGTTTTCTTTTATCTTAAAAGCCTTCACAACCCTTAGCGGGATAGAATGGCTTCGGAACTGCAAGATACACATCAAGGACGGTTTTCTTCGGTAACAAAGCCTTCACTACCCAAAAAAGGGATGGCTTGACTTTGCCAGTCTTAGAACACATGAGATCCTTTGTCTCCTTAGTACAAGATTGTTTTGTATTTTCCTAAAACGGGTCTTACAGCGGCTCTTCCTGGCCTGTTGCCCTCAAAACGGACACAGAACAATATGTGTACTAAGGTAGACCCTAGATCTATGTGTTCTTTCACAGATATTAAATCTTTCCAGAAATATATGGCATGGCTTAAGCCAAATTCATTTCATATACATGCAAAGGACTTAGACATCTATGTCATGAAGACAAATCCAACTTCGATATTCATGGAAAGTACATAGGCATCTACGTCGCCAATTTTATTTCATAAACATGGAAATTAACTTTTGGGTGCCTTTGTTGCCATCGCAACAAACTAGCACTTTGTTGTAGTATTTCCCTACCCCCTACTTCAACCAAAAGGATTGAAGTACCCATCCATTTGGAAGAGAGAAATCAAGAGCAAGAGAGCTTAGCCAATAAACATTTTACTAATAGAGAGAAACTATACAAGAGGTTTTTAGGTAGAGTAATGTATAAGTGGAGAAAATGATAGATCTAACCTAAAGGCCTAGGATTACTTTTATAGAGGAAGGAATATTACTAGGTAAGCTAAGCTATGGATAAACTTGAAATAAAATATTATAATTCCTATCCTAATAGCTAAGGGATAGGCATTATCCGTTTAAGGATAAGTTTTATCCTTTTAGAAGGGATAAGCATTATCTTTTATGACTGGATAGGCCTTATCTTTATCCACAGTGGGCCCTACTAATATGTAGGGGGGCAACTAAAAACAAAACACACTATGTTATTGGCATGTGATAGCATGTGTAAGTAGGCGACCAGCTAATTGCAAGTAGGTGTATTAGTATTTTACAAGCATTTTGTAAGCAGGTGGATAAGCTCCTTGTCTTCAAAGTATCAAAATAAGCAGCTTTGAGAAACCCATCTGAAAGGGTAACCCAGTGAGTAGGGTTTCCTTGGAGATGAGGGTAACCCACTAGGAAGGTTAACCTACTGATAAGGGTAACCCATCTAATAGGGTTTCCTTGGAGAGGAGTGTAACCTACTAGAAAAGTTAACTCACTGGAGAGGGTAACCCACTAGAGAAGGTAACCCACTGGAGAGGGTAACTTTCTTGCATATGTCATTTGACGTTATCTCTCAGGCACCAGTGTTGGATGTAGCTAGTGGCGGTGAGGTCGCGTATCCTTCCTCCATCCACTAATTTACTCCGTACTTCTTCCTGAGGCGTTCTTGGCCTTCCAAGCATCATTTCATCGATCTGGTGAAGTAACTCTTTCTTTTGGATGGATCTCTGCATTCCTGTGTTGGATCCTTCATCTTTATGCTTATGGCTTCATCAATTTCGAACTCATACGGTGGCTGATTTCCTTTTGTTATTTGTTGGACTTCATCCAAGTGTTGAAGATCATTGGTGTAGTCCCTTGGAATGTATATATTTTTTTGGGGGGGTGAAGCCTTGTTCTTTACAACCTCTATCTTCAAGAGAGAGCATAACATCAGAGAATTTCCAAAGTAGTAAACTTTCTGACTTGCCTTGGACTTCATGGCCTGTGATTCCTACCAGGTGATACAATATGAATACCGTTACATCGCAGAAATCTTTGGAGCATCGAATCCAGTAGAGCATTAATTTCATTAGAGTTGGTTGGATTCGATCATGATGCCTGAAGGCATAACACTTGAACTCCATGATTTTATATTACTGGCGGCGGATGAACCAGAAAAACCATGAGAGTTCTTGCTGATAGTCATCGGCTAGTATGATGAACAAATAGCAGAAAAAGTATTTTGGATGTTCTCTGAATGGCTTTAACATGGAATTGTTATGCTGTTTGAACACTTGAAGCTTGTTGAAAGCTTGGCTTTCTCATAGGATAGATGGATTTGAAGGATCTACATATTTCTTAAACAGATCTAGAGAGAAATCTATTAGCCTGGAAGATAATATTCCTGATATGTTGAGTATGATAGACTGAGTAGCTGATGTCTGGGTGTCTTCTCTAATGATGGATATCAGGTAGAGATCACCAGCATAGATATCTCCTCAATAAATATATATAGGGAAAATGTTGTCCTTCGTCAATTCTTTTTTCAGTGAGAAGTCCAATTCAAGGTCGTCCTCTTTTTGGAGACAGATTTCAACATGATCAGCTATCTCTTCTAAGAGGTGGACAACGTCTTTCAATTTCTTGAGTTGAGGACAGTCTTTTTTAAAGTGACCAAGCTTTCTGTAGATAAAGCAACCATTATTATTATTCTAGTAATCTTTTGGGCTCCTACATCTGAAATAACTAGTTTACCTTACTACCTTAGGGTTGTCTTCTGGTGTCCTAGGTAGTCTAAATCTCTTAAATAGTATATTTCACCAAGATCCTATCTGTAACTTGAACAGGGGAAATCATACTTGATAACAAGATTGTTCCTGCCACAATAAGAATCAAGAACTAAGTAGTTCTCAATAATCTACTTCAGTATAGATCTCTTCTTGCATAGATCGTGCAAGGCCGGAGGATTACCTGCCTGATATAGCTTGCATCTTTGCAGAATGCATTTAATAGGATTTTGGATGTGCAATCTGACCATATCATGTTTTGATCTTCTTCAGCCAGATTCTTTATTGTTTTGAAGTCCTAAGGCAGGGATAGAGTTATACCAATGGTTTCCTCCGCCTTAGTTATTATTTCTTGCCTATTTTTTGGGAGAAGATTGCTCATCATCTGGAATTATTCAGACACTATATGATAGACCATTGGTTTGCTGGAGTGTTTCTCTGATATTGATGGACATTCCTCCTCAGGTAATTGGATTGATTGCTGTAAAGGATCTTCAGTGCTCATGATATATTCATCAATACAGAAGTTATCTGCAGGACTAGATGACTGTCTACTAATGAAAGATGGCGATTAGCCACTGATAAAGATGTCCTCAGATATTTCCTTCTCTGCTTTGAATGTAGATCTAGAAATTTCTTCTGCAGCTGGATGAGGATCATCAAGATCTTCCTGAAAATCCATGGTATTCATCGAGGCTTACACTTCTCTCTTCACCTTTCTGTACTTGGGACATTATTTTGCAAGGTGTTCTTTGTCATGGAAGATGGAGCTTTCTTGTTTTCCCTAATTTGTCTTCTTAGAGGATTTGTCACCTTTGTCTATCAGTAATACTTTATTCGGTGGTTTCTTCTTTCTGGCCCGTCTGAACTATATATATCTCCTGTGTCTTTCCTGATATCTTGATAGCTAGGGAGACCCTTCTAGCTTTAAAGCTGGATCCATATGCATATCATCAGGGTGGAAAGATTGGGAACATTTACCCGATGTGAGGTTACCGAATAAATTTTCCTTATGCATCTTGGAAGGACTGGAGCTTGTATGATGTGATGACTCTTGTTGTATAAACTCATCATCCTTTTAAACAACAACTATAGAATTGAATGGATTGAGGTGTATCAATTCAGTGATTTTGTCATTGCTTTTAAGAAGATACTTCTTCAGAGTGGCTTATTCGCCTTTAGGGGATTCCTCATCGGGGATCTGCAAGAGATCATTTTGACTGGTGGAATCTCATGCTCATCTTGTGATCATCATGTGTGCTAGATCAACATCATTGTCATTGTAGTCCTATAATTTTTCTTTTAGATCACAGTGTGGTGATGCTCTTTGGATAGAAAGAACCTCTGATGGATCATATTGCATATTTGTTCTCTGGATCTCAAGATCAACAGCTGAGACTGCAATAATTGGACCATGGACGATAGTGGCATGTGTTGGCACCACCTTAAAAGTATCATATGTAACTCGACCAGTATACTTTCTCTTCTTGACCCTTGGTGTCATGGCATCTCTCCCTTTCTGATCATTTTTTGAAGTGGAAATAAATTGCATGGATGAACAACGTGAAGAAGGCTGGCCTAATTCCAGTGTAGAATAGCCATGTGGGAATACAGTACCAACTCTGGCTTTTTCCCGTATGGCATAGTTGTACTCCCTTTGAGCTGCCATGGCATCCTTCCTCTCCCATAGAAACTTAGTGATGTCGAACTCGCCAGGCTATTTGACAGTGGAGAGTTGCCTGACCGGCATATCTTTCCTGTGGAGCATTAAAAATCTGGACCTTGATCTTTAACACCTTTATTAGTTGTGGATCAGCTAAAGGTATGTTGAAGTCAGGGAACATGGTGACAAAGACTGTACCCTAATCATTCAGAATTATCTCCGATGTACTCAAGTTCGCATGGAGGTACTTATTGAATGTTTTATCAAGAAGAGAAAGATACGCCACAACCCTAAGATTGCACATCCATAATCCTACTGAATGCCTTCTGCAAAGACGCAAGCTATGCCAAGAAGGCAATCCTCCAGGCCTTGCACGGTCAATACGAAAAGACATCTATAGTAAACCAGATTATTGAGAACTTCCCAGTTCTTGATTCTTATTATGGTAGGAAAAATCTTTTTATGAAGTCCGATTGCCCTTGTTTAAGTCGCTAGATAGGATCCCGAAAAAAGCTACTGTTTAGGAAATTCAAACTGCCCAGGCCACCAGAATACAAGCCTAAGGTAGTATGGAAAACTAGGTATTTTAGGCGAAGAAACCTAGTAGATTACCAGAAGAAGAATAATGGTTGCTTCATTTGCAAAAGGACTAGTCACTTTGCGAAAGAATATCCTCAACTCAAGAAGTCAAAAGACATTGTCCACCAATTTGAAGAGATAGTTGATCATGTTGAAATCTATCTCCACAAAGAGGACGACCTTGAATTGGTCTTATCACTGAAAGAAGAATCGACGAAGGACAGCATCTTCCCCATAGATGTTTATTTAGGAGATATTTATGTTGGTTATCTCTACCTGATATCTATCATTGGAGAAGACACCCAGACATCGGTCACTCAGTCTATCATGGACAACACATCAGGAATATTATCTTCCGGGCTAACAGATTGCCCTCTAGATCTATTCAATAGATATATGGATCCTTCTAATCTATCTATCCTCCGAGAAAGCTAGACTTTCAATAATCTTCAAGAATTCAACAAGTACAACAAATCTATCTTGAAGTTGTTCGGAGAACATTCGAGATAGTTTTTCTATGATGTGTTCATCACACTAGCCGAAGATTCCCAGCAAGGACTCATAAGGTTGTTCTGGTACACATACTTCCAGTACTATACTACCTTAGAGTTCAAGTGTTATGCCTTTAGGCATCATGATCGAATCCAACCAACTCCAAAAAGATTCATGCTATACTAGATTCGATGCTCCAAAGATTCCTGCAATGCAACGGTCTTCATGTTGTATCACCTGGTAGGAATCACAGGCCAAGAAGTCCAAGCCAAGTTAGAAGTTTCACCACTCTAGGAATTTTCTGATGTAATGCTCTATCTTAAAGATAAATGTTGTGAAGAACAATGCTTCACTCTCTAGCAAACCAGATGCATTCCAAGGGACTACATCGAGGATCATCCATACTTGGATGGAGTTCAATGAGCAACCAAAGTATATCAGCCACATATGAATACAAAACTGATGAAGCCATAAACATACGGATGAAGAATCCAACACAGGAATGCAAAAATCCATCCAAAAGAAAGAGTTACTTACCAGATCGATGAAGAGATGCTTAGAAGGCCAAGACTGCCTCAGGCAGAAGCACGGAGTATTTTGGTGGATGGAAGAAGGATACACAACCTCACCACCGCCGACTCCATCCAACACCGACGCCTGAGAGATGATGTCAGATGACATGTGCAAGAAAGTTACCCTCTTCAACAGGTTACCCTTTCAAGTGGGTTACCCTCTCCAGTGGGTTACCCTTTCCAATGGTTTTTCCAGTGGGTTACCCTCATCTCAAAGGAAACCTTCCTCAATGGGTTACCCTTTCAGATGGGTTTCATAAAGCTGCTGACTCAGCTACTTCAAAGATAAGGAGCTTATCCATATGCTTACAAGATGCCTATGAAGCTGTTGATGCACCTTCTTGCAAGCTGCTGACTCACCTGCTTTCATATTCTATCACATGCCAACAACATAGTTTTTTTTTTATTTGGCTCCACCTAACATTGTCTTTACCTAGAAACCTCATGTAGATGGTATCAAATAGAATATCCACTGATATATATGAGCCATTCCAAGAAACCAGAGGTCTCCGAGGTTGTCGACGACCAAGACAGGATAACGGACGATCCAATCCTAGAAAGAAGGCCAGATCTAGGTACACCGGTGAGAAAAACCATGGAAACCAAGTTTCACACCTTTACTCTCGACGACATCAAGATTTCAGCATGGCCTCAGTGGATCCAGGACTTCTATACTTGGATGGTGATAAAGAATATGGCTGAGTAGGAGAAATGCATAATACTCTCCGAATTCACATCTAAATTCCTGGGTATACTTAGGGATTAGTGGAAAGCTCTTGGGATTTCTGACAAAAACACCCATCTGACATCCCAGGACTTTGCCTTTAATATCAGAATCCAGCACGAGATATTTTACAGAGACGCAACCTACAAATAGGAGAAGCTCCGACGACATCTCTTCGAGATGAAGTGCCTATCATTAGACAGAAATGTCATCGATATCCAATTCCAAAATATGGCAAAGATCTACTTTAAATTGGGCGAAGAGCCCAACCTAATGTAGGCCTTCGTATCAACACTGCCAGAGATACTAGCAAACCATGCAACGATAATTCTGGAGGAAAAGTTCAAAACCATAACCGTCCCACAGATAGGATACATCCGGTAGGCCATCTTCAAAGCACTAGATAGAATATGCACTAAGAGGACCATGCTGAAGCAGATCGCCAAGAACAATCCATCCCTCGATCGAGCTTGCAGCAAAGATGACTTCGTCAATAAGTCAAATTTCTCCTGCCCTCATTACAAGATAGCATCAAAAATATGACAACTGTTTAGGAGGTTCAAACTACCAAGGCCTCCGGACGATAGAAGTAGGGACACCCGGCGAACCAGGTACTTCAGATAGAGGAGCCCAACCAGCTATAAGAAGAAAGATGATGGCTTTTTATCTGCAGAAAGCTGGGCCACTTTGCCAAAAATTGTCTTTAGGCCAAGAAGTCAAAAGACTCCATCCAGGTCTTTGAAGAGATAGTTGATCATGCGGGAATCTATCTCAACATGGAGGACTATCTTGAATTGATCTTCTCTATTGAAGAAGAATCGATGGAGGACACCCTCTACTCCATAGACATGTATGAAGATTCAGGCAACATCTATGTTGATGATCTCTACCTGATATCCAGCAGTGAAGAAGTCAACCAACATCAGGCCAGTCAAATCCTCATGCTCAACACGGTAGGAATACTATCTTCCGGGCTGGTAGACTACCCTCCAGACCTAGTTAACCAATATATGGATCCCTTCGATTCATCCATCCTCCAAGAAACAAGAACCTTCTATGAGCTTCAAGTCTTTAAAAAGTATGGCAGATCTATCCTAAAGCTGTTTGAAGTACACGTGGAGTATCCCTTCTTCCATGTGTTCATTGCGCTGGCCAACGACTTCCTGCACGAACTCCTATAGTTGTTTTGGTACCTGTGCCACCAGCACTACATCCTTTTTGAGTTCAAGTGCGATGCCTTCAGGCATTTCAATTTAATCCAGCCAGCTCTGAAGAGATTCATGTTGTTATTCAAGCCACAAGAATACTGGGTTTGTTGCTTAAAAGATTCCTATGATGCACTGGTCTTCATGCTACATTATCCTATCGTAATCTTAGGTAACGATGTCCAAGCTCAACCAGAGATTTCACTCCTCTGGAAATTTCTTGTATCCATACTCTACCTGGAAGATGAATACTATGAAGCTCAACACTTTATTTTCCACCAGAACAGATGTATTCCAAATGAAATATGGCCAAAGGAATAGGGAAAATAGAACTACACAGATGACGGTCATCTTTACTGGGATGATGTCCGATAAAAAACAAAAGAATGCCAGCCACAATATAAAATCACAAGGGATGAAGTCACTGGCTCTATCATAAGTATTTAGCTAAAAGTTCCCCAGCAAGAATGAAACATTCATTGTTAATAAGGAGTTACTTCATCAGATCGATGAAGTGAAGCATAGAAGGCCAAAAATGCCTCAGACAGAAGCACGGAGTAGATTGGTAGATGGAAGAAGGATATGCGACCATGCCACCGCCGATTACATCCAACACCGACACCTAAGAGATAAAGTCAAATGACATTTGTAAGAAAGATACCCTCTCCAGTGGGTTACCCTTATCTCCAAGGAAACCTTGTCAGATGGGTTATCCTCGTCAGTCGGTTACACTTTCCAATAGGTTACCCTCATCTCCAAGAAAACCCTCCTCAGTGGGTTACCCTTTCAGATGGGTTTCTTTAAGCTGCTGACTCAGCTACTTCAAAGACAAGGAGATTATCCACCCTCTTCCAAGATGACTGTAAAGCTGCTGATGCACCTGCTTGCAAACTGCTGACTCACTTGCTTGCACATGCTATCACGTGCCAACAACATAGTGTGTTTCATTTTTATTTGGCCACCATATGTTTTAGGGCCTAGTGTGAATAAAGATAAGGTCGATCCAGTCACAAAATATAATTCTTATCCCTTCTAAAAGGAAAAGACTTATCCTTATTTATAGATAATACCTATCCCTTAGCTGTTAGGATAGGAATTGTAATACTTTATTTCAAGTTTATCCGTAGCTTAGATTTTCTAGTAAGCTTCCTTCCTATATAAAATAAAGCCTAGGCCTTTAGTTTAGAGGCATCATTGGCTCCACCTATCATTTTCTCTAGCTAGAAACCTCTTGGATATTGTCTCTCAGCTATCAATAAAAATGTTTATTAGCTAAACTCTCTTGCTATTGCTTTCTCTCTTCTAAAGGGATGGGTACTTTGATCTTCTAGGTTGGAGTAAATGGGTAAGAAAATACTATAGTGAAGTGCTAGCTTGTTGCGGCGGAAACAACGGCACCCCAAAGTTACTTTCCATGTTTATGAAATGAAATTAGATTTGTCCATACGATGTCGATGCCTAAGAACTTTCCATGAATAACAAAGTTGGCTTTCTCCACACGACGTAGATGTCTAAGTTCTTTATATGTATATGAAATGAAATTGGCTTATTCCATGCCATAGCTTTTCAAAAAGATTCAATATTTGTGAAAAAACACGTAGATATGGGGTCTGCCTTAGTACACATATTGTTCTACGTCTATTTTGAGGGCAATAGGATAGGGAGAGCCACCGGAAGACCCGTTTTAGAAAATATGAAACAGTCTTGTACTAAGGAGACAAGGGATCTCTTATATTCTAAGACTGGGTTGTGAAGGTTTTGTTTATAAGGCAAACAGTCCTTGATGTGTAGCTTGTAGTTTTGAAGCCATGTCATCCCGTTAAGGGTTGTGAAGGCTTTTTAGCTAAGTCTTAAGAAAGTTGTGGTGGGTAGATTAAAAGCTTTGATTTCATATGGCATGTCGCCTATGTCATCGTGATTCACCTGTTATGTTGGAAAAGTTAGTCTCTGTGTCTGTGGTGTCGACGAAAGCTTCAACTTGTTAAGGTGTACTGCCTCCATGGTGTTGAAACTTATTGGAAAGTTAGCCTCTGTTTCTGTGGTGTTTGACGAAGCTTCAATTTCATATGGTGGGCTGCCTACATGGTCGTGAAAACGCCTTTCATGTTGGAAAGTTCGGGGTCTATTGCCTATCCTCTGGCCAACCTCACCGGCAGCCTTCTGTGTCCCCCTTCCTTCCTGTCTATGTGGTATCAGATCCATCCTGACTCCCAGAGGGAGGCAGGAAGTAGGACTTTTCATCCACCTCTTCTTATTGCAACCACGTGAGCCAGCATTACATTTTTATTTTCTTTTATTTTTATTTTTCTCTTGATTGAGTCATAGTTTCATTTGCATATTAGAGTTAGTGTTTACAAACTACTAAAGTCTGGATCTTGTACATAATTGAGTCGTAGTTTCTTTCCTTAGATTTTAGAACAAATATTTGTTTTTGTTTTGTTAATAGATCCTTAGCACAAATATAGAGTCAGTCCAAAAAACCACAAAAATATTTTCATTTTATTGAGTCTCTTCCCTAGAATTTTAGAACAAATACAAAATTATGTCTACTCCAGAGTCCCTGTCCAGTTCCTGTAATATTTCGGTCAAGATAAACATGGCTACCACTTCTAGTGATATGTTTACATGTAAACTTGACTATATATATGAAGTAGAGGTGTTACCATCACAACAACAAATGTGTACCACACCTTTATAAAATCCCTATTCAGCTGTTGTGAAAAAGGTATGAAATCCTAGGATGATGAATCACTCCATGGTGCAACAAAAGATGCAAGGAGTGAAGGAATATGTTGCTGCAACACCACTTGTTCAGCACCCTATTCTGGTAACTCAAGAAGTACAGTTCATATCACTACAGATTCTAGAGGACTTTTCGCAGCAAAGGGAAAGTCTTGGATTTACTCATCTCCATATTGGTGTTGTGCGAATTAGGTTGACATATTAGGGGTGAAAAGGTCGGACAGTTGTGGCGCATCTTTCTCTTCTTGATACCAAATTAAATAAGTACTAACATGCAAACTTGAGTACATCAGAGATGATTCTAGATGGTGATGATACAGTCTTTATCACCATGTTCCCAAACTTCAACATACCATTAGCTAATCCACAACTAATAAAGGTGTTGAAGATCCAGGTCTAGATTCTTGATGCTCAGTAGGACAGAGATGCCATTCAGGAAACTCTCCACTATCAGATAGCCTTGCGTGTTCAGAACCATGACATGAACCTACTTCCTTCAAGTGGCAAGAACTCTTTGTTCTTGACCATGGCTGGTAGAACCATAGAGTGTACCAAAATCCCAAGAAATATATCTAGGGATGAACTGGTTAGCATTATCCCAGCTTTATGGGTCACTAAATATAAGAAGTTGAGATCCCGTCCTCAATCTCTCATCCCCACTAATGATTCCGACCACCACCATCTCAAAAGACCACCCAAAACCACCTTCTGCATCCCCATGTACAACCCAAATAATGATTTTTCAGATGTAAAGGACCCGGATACCATCCTTAAGCTCTTTATTGGTTATATGAGACAACATGATTGGATAAAGAACTTCAATCATGAAGTTCGTAGTCTGATGTGGTGTAAATGCCATTGCTCAGGACATTACCCATGGAAGACTAATTGTGACTGTCGAATCTGCAGAAGAAAGGTTGTTGAGGCTGCACAACCTAAGATGCTTTTGACGCCCCTCTCTACATCTAGTCACATTAATTCTTACCTATCAAACCATCAGTCTGAAGAGAATAACCATATCAAAGCTCCAATATCGTCGTATGTTATCCGATCAAAGAATGCTTCAGCTGCCTCTCAACATGCCATAATTATAAGAACACTGAAGAGCAGGTTGTGAATTATATAGTCTAAAAAATGTTCGATAGGATCCTCAATACTATATTTTCTTGATCAACAATGGATGGAAATGGCCTCGTTAGAAGAACAGATCCATCCCCTGAAATACGATTATGCTAAACTCCAGAATGCCTCAGAAATATCATATTTCCGTAAACATATCCTTCACGAGGACTCATCCAGTCCTTTTACACCATTCCACCTCATACATCCATACCAACGTTGTTCTCTCCATCTCCCATAGATGAATGAAGGAGTTCAACAATGCTATATTTGTATGGGAGAGAAAGGATTCCATGGAAACTCAGAAGAAATACGACTGTACCATACAGGAAAAAGAAGGAGTTGGTACTATATTCCCACATGGCCATTCTACATTGGAATTAGTCCAACCATCTTCGCTTTGTTCATCCATAAGATTCACTACTACATTAAAAGATAAACAGATAAGGAGAGATGTTATGACACCAAGGGTCGAGAAGATAAAGTATTTTGGTCGGGTTCTGTATGATACTAATAAGATCGTATCCACGCATGCTCCCATTGGGCATGGTCTTGCTGCTACAGTCTTAGCTGATTATCTTGAGATCCAGAGAATAGATGTGCAGTATGATCCATCAGAGGTTCCTTCTATACAAAGAACATCAACAAACTGTGATCCGAAAGATCGACTGAAGGATGACATGACAACGATGTTGATCCAGAACACATAATATCACAAACTATGTACGAGATTCCACCACTCCAGATGATCACTTATAGATCCCTGATGAGGAATCCCATAACGGTGAATAGGTCTCTCTGAAGAAGTGCCTTCTCAAAAGCAATGACAAAACTTATGAATTGATCTACCTTAATCCAGTCGATGCTATTGTTGTTATTCTAAAGGATTATAGGCTTTAAAAATAAGAGTCATCACACCATACAAGCTCCCATCCTTTCGAAAAGCATAAGGAAACATTATTTGGCAACCTCATGTTGGATGATGTTCCGAATCTCTCCACACTAATGATATGCATATGGATCCAGCTCTAAAGTTAGAAGGATCTCTTCAGCTATCAAGGTATCAGGCAAGGCATAGAAGATATATGCAGTTCAGACAGGCCAGAAATAAGTAACCACCAGACAAAGAGTTGTTGATAGACAAAGGTGATAAATCCTCTAAGAAGACAAATCCAGGCAATCATGAATGCTTAATCTGTCATGACTAAGGACACCTTGTAAAAGAATGTCCCATGTCCAGAAAGGTGAAGAGAAAATTTCTAGCCTAGATGAATACCATGGATTTTCATGAAGATCTTGATGATCCTCATCCAGCTGCAGAAGAAATTCCTAGATCTATGTGCAATGTAGAAAAAGAAATATCTAAGGACATCTTCATCAGTGGTCAATCTCCATCTTTCATTAGTAAATAGTTATCTAGTCCAACTGGTGACTTCTATTCTGATGAAGGTATCAAAAATGATAAAGATGTTTTGCAGCAATCAATCCAATTGCCTGAGGAGGAATGTCCATCTATGTCAGAGATGCTCCAGCAAACCGGTCTCTCAACTAGTCTCTGAGCAATTTCAGCTGACGAGTGGTCCAATCCTAGAAAAGAGGCAAGAACAAGCAACAGGGGTGGAGGAAACCATTACTACAACTCTATCCTTACCTCAGGACTTTAGAACAATAAAGAATCTGACTGAAGGAGATCAACACATGATACGGTCAGTTTGGACATCCAGAATCCTGCTGAATGCTTTCTGCAAAGACACAATCTATGCCAGGCAGTCAATCCTCCAGGCTTTGCATGGTTCATACAAGAAAACATCTGTATTAAAGCATATTATTGAGAAATTCCTAGTTCTTGATTCTTATTACGGTAGGAAAAATCTTGTTATGAAGTCTGATTGCCCCTGTTCAAGTCGCGGGATGGGATCCCGGCAAAAACTACTATTTAGAAGATTCAAACTACCCAGGATACCAGATGACAATCCTAAGGTATTACAGTAAACAAAGTATTTTAGGCGAAGAAGCCCAACATATTACCAAAAGATGAATAATGGTTGCTTTATCTGCAAAAGGCCTGGTCACTTTTTGAAAGACTGCCCTCAGCTCAAGATGTCAAAATACATTGTCCACCAATTTGAAGAGATAGCTGATCATGTTGAAATAAATCTCTACAAAGAGGACAACCTTGAATTTGTATTCTCGCTAAAAGAAGAATCGACGAAGGATAATATCTTCCCCGTAGATGTTTATTCAGGATATATTTATGCTGGTTATCTCTACCTAATATCCATCATTGGAGAAGACACCTAGACATCGACCACTCAATCGATCATGCTAAACACATCAGGAATATTATCTTCCAGGCTAACAGATTGCTCTCTAGATCTGTTCAATAGATATATGGATCCTTTAGTTCCATCTATCCTCCGAGAAAGCCAGACTTATAATAAGCTTCAAGTATTCAATTGGCATAGCAAATCCATCTTGAAGTTATTCAAAGAACATCTGAGATATATTTTCTATTATGTGTCCATCATACTAGAATATGATTCCCAGCAAGGACTCCTAAGGTTGTTCTAGTACACACACCGCCAGTACTATACTACCATGGAGTTCAAGTGTTGTGCCTTCAGGCATCATGATCGAATCCCACCAACTCTAATAATATTCATGCTATACTGTATTTGATGCTCCAAATACTCCTACGATGCAATGGTCTTCATGTTGTATCACCTAGTAGGAATCACAGGCCATGAAGTCCAAGCCAAGTTGGAAATTCACCACTCTGGAAATTTTTCAATGTAATGCTCTATCTTGAAGATGAATGTTGTGAAGAACAATGCTTCACTCTCCAGCAAACTAGATGTATTTTATGGGACTACAACAAGGATCATCTGCACTTGGATGAAGTTCGATGAACAACCAAAGGATATCAGCCACTGTATAATTCAAAACTAATGAAGCCATAAGCATACGGATGAAGGATCCAACACAGGAATGTAGAGATCCATCAAAAATAAAGAGTTACTTTACCAGATCGATGAAGAGATTCTTCAAAGGCTAAGAACACCTTAGGAAGAAGTACGGAATAAATTGGTGAATAGAAGAAGGATACGCAACCTCGTTGCTGATGTATCCATCCAACACTGATGCCTGAGAGATGACGTTAGATAACATATGCAAGAAAGTTACCCTCTCTAGTAAGTTACCCTTTCCAGTGGGTTACCCTCTTTAGTGGGTTACCCTTTCCAGTGGGTTACCCTCCTCTCTAAGGAAACACTGTCAGATGGGTTACCCTCGCTAGTGGGTTACCCTTTTTAGTGGGTTACCCTCATCTCCAAGGAAACCCTTCTTGCAAGATGCCTATGAAGCTGCTGATGCATCTGCTTGCAAGCTGCAGATGCACCTGCTTGCACATGTTGTCACATGCCAACAACATAGTTTATGTTATTTTTATTTGGTCCCCTACATGTTAGTAGGGCTCAGTGTGAATAAACATAAGGCCTATCCAGTCATCAAAGATATTGCTTATCCCATCCAAAAGGATAAAACTTATCCTTATTAATGGATAATGCCTATCCCTTGGTTGTTAGGATAGGATTGTAATATTTTATTTCATATTTATCCATAAGATAGCTTAGCTTAGCTAGTAAGCTTCCTTCCTCTATAAAAGGATGCATAGATCATTTGCTCCACCTATAATTTGCTTTACCTAGAAAGCTCTTGCATAGTTTCTCTCTACTATCAATAAAATATTTGTTGGCTAAACTCTCATGCTATTGCTTTCTCTCTTCTAAAGGGATGCGTACTTTGATCATTTAGGTTAGAGTAGGGGGTAATGAAATACTATGGAAAACTGCTAGCTTGTTATGATGGCAACAATGGCACCTCAAAGTTACTTTCTATGTTTATGAAATGAAACTGGCTTTGTCCATACGATGTAGATGCCTAAATTCTTTCCATGAATAAAGAAGTTGTATTTGTCCACACAATGTAGATTTATAAGTCCTTTCCATGTATATTAAATGAAATTGGCTTAGTCCATGCCATAGCTTTCCAAAAAGATTCAATATCTGTGAAAAAAACATGAAATCTGGGGTCTGCCTTAGTACACTGATTGCTCTGTGTCTGTTTGAGGGCACCAAGCCATGGTGAACTACTTTAAGACCTATTTTATGAAAACATGGAACAATCTTGTACTAAGGAGACAAGGGGTATCATGTGTTCTAAGACTGGCAAAGTCAAGCCAACCCTTTTTTGGGTTGTGACGGCTTTGTTGACAAAGCAAACTGTCCTTGATGTGTAGCTTGCATTTCTAAATCCATGCCATCCCGTTAAGGATTGTAAAGGATTTTTATCTAAAAACAAAGCGTCTATATATATGTGTAACTCTATCGTAAAAAAGTTGTGGTATGTAGATTAAAAGCTTTGATTTTATATGGCATACCACCTATATGGACGTGAATTGCCTATCATGTAAGAAAGGTTAGTCTCTGTGTTTATGGTGTCGACGAAAGCTTAGACTTGTTAAGGTATACCACCTCCATGTTGTTGAAACCCATTAGAAAGTTAGGCTCTACGTCTGTGGTATTTGATGAAAGCTTTGATTTTGTCTGGCATGTCTCCTACATGGTAGTGAAACCGCCTTTCATATTGGAAAAGTTTGGGGTCTGTTGCCTACACTCTATCCTATCTCGCCGGTAGCCTTCCATGCCCTCTGCCTCCCTGTCTATTTGGTATCAGAATAATCCCCACTCTCGGAGGGGGGGAGGAAGCAGGAGTTTGCATCCACCTCTGCTGATTTCAACCACGTGAGCCAGCATTACATTTTTATTTTCTTTTGCTTTTACTTTTCCCTTGATTGAGTCATAGTTTCATTTGAATATTAGAGTCAATGTTTAAAAACTACTAAAGTCTGGGTCTTGTACATAATCGAGTTGTAGTTTCTTTCCTTAGATTTTAGGATAAATATTTGTTTTGTTTTGTTCTTAAATCCTTAGATCAAATATAGAGTCAGTCGAAAAAACCACAAAAAGATTTTCATATTATTGAGTCTCTTCCTTAGAATTTTAGAAAAAATACATCGAGTCTTTATAGTCTAGAAAAATACAAAAATATGTCTACTCCAGAGTCCCTGTCTAGTTCATGTAATCCTTCTGTCAAGATAAACATAGCTCCCACTTCTAGTGATACGTTGTCATGTAAATTTGACTATGTATATGAAGTAGAGGTGTTACCATCACAACAACAGATGTGTACCACACCTTTACAAAATCCCTATTCATCTGTTGCGAAGAAGGTATGCAATCCCAGTATGATAATTCACTCCATGGTACAGAAAAAGATGCAAGGAGTAAAGGAATATGTTGTTGCAACACCACTTGTTCAGTACCCTATTTTGGTAACATGATAAGTACAGTTTATATCATTATAGATGCCAAAGGACTTTTCGTAGCAATGGGAAAGTCTTGGATTTACTTATCTCTATTGGTGTTGTGCAAATTGGGTTGACATATCAGGGTAGAAAAGGCGAGCCAGTTGTGGTGAATCTTTCTCTTCTTGATACTAGATTCAATAAGTACCAACATGCGAACTTGAGTATATCAGAGATGATTCTGGATGGTGATGATACAGTCTTTATCACCATGTTCCCTGACTTCAACATACCATTAGATAATCCAAAAGTAATGAAGGTGTTGAAGATACAGGTCTAGATTCTTGATGCTCAGTAGGACAAAGATGCTGGTCTGGCAACTCTCCACTGTTAGATAGCCTGGTGAGTTCAAAACCATGACATGAACCTACTTCCTTTAAGTAGAAAGAACTCTTACTTCTTGACCATTGATGCAACTGATCAAACCACAGAGTGTACCAAAATCCCGAGAAACATATCTAGAGATGAATTGGTCAGCATTATCCCATCCTCATGGGTTACTAAATATGAGAAGTTGAGAGCCAATACTCAACCTCTCATCCCCTCTGATGATTCCGACCACCACTATCTCAAAAGGCTACCTAAAACTACCTTCTATATCCCCATATACAACCCAAATGATGATCTTTCAAATGTAAAAGACCCAAATACCATCCTCAAATTCCTTACTAGCTATATGAGACAACATGATTGGATAAAGAACTTCAATCATGAAGGTCATAGTCTGATGTGGTTTAAATGCCCCTTCTCAGGACATTACCCATGGAAGACTGATTGTGACTGTCAAATTTGCAGAAGAAAGGCTGTTGTGGCTACTCAATAGGAGATGCTTATGACGCCTCTCTCTACATCCAGTCACTCAGATTCTTACCTATTAAACCATCAATCTGAAGAGGATAACCAGATCCAAGCTCCAATATCGCCATATGTTATCCAATTAGAGAATGCTTCAATTGCCCCTTAACATGTCATCCTTATCAGAGTATTGGAAAGCAGGTTGCAAGTTATACAGTCTGAGAAATTCCTAATAGGATTCTCAATACTACATTTTATTGACCAACAACGGAAATAAATGGCCTCGTTTAAAGAAAAGATCCATCTCCTGAAATAAGATCATGCCAAACTCCCAAACACCCAAGAAACAATTGTATTTCCCTAAACATATCCTTTACGAGGACTAGTCCAGCCCTTTTCCACCATCCCACCTCATCTATCCCTACCAACATAGTTTTTTCCATCTTTCAAAGATGAATAGGAGGAGTTCGACATCACTAAGTTTATATGGGAGACGAAGGATGCCATGGCAGCTCAGAGGAAATATGAACATACCATATAGCAAAAACCCAGAGTTGGTACTATATTCCCACATAGCTATTCTACACTGGAATTAGGCCAACCATCTTCGCTTTATTTATCCATAAGATTCACAACTACATTAGAAGATGAACAGACGAGGAGAGATTCCATGACACCAAGGTTTGAGAAAATAAAGTATTTTGGCTGAGTTCCATATGATACTGATAAGATGGTATCCACACATGCTCCTATTAGCCATGGTCTAGTTGCTGCAGTCTTAGCTGATGATCTTGAGATCTAGAGAATAGATATGCAGTATGATCCATCATAGGTTCCTTCTATCCAGAGAGCATCACCAAACTGTGATCTAAAAGAACGACTACAACATAACAACGGCAATGATGTTGATCCAAAACACATGATAATCACAAGCAATGTATGAGATTCCACCATTCTAGATGATCGCTTGCAGATCCCAGATGAGAAATCCTATAACGACGAACTGGTCTCTCTAAAGAAGTGTCTTCTCAAAAGCAATGACAAAACTGCTAAATTGATCCATCTCAATCCTGTTGATGCTATTTTTATTGTTCCAAAGGATGATGGACTTATACAACAAGAGTCATCACACCATACAAGCTCCCATCCTTCTGAGAAGCACAAGGAAACTTTATACAGCAACCTCATGTCGGATGAATGTTCCCAATCTCTCCACTCTGATGATATGCATATAGATGTAGCTCTAAAGCTAAAAGGGTTTCCTCAGCTATCAAGGCGTTAGGCAAGGCAGAGGAGATATATGCAGTTCAGATAAGGCAGAAATAAGTAACCACCAGACAAAGAGTTGTTGATCAACAAAGGTGACAAATCCTCTAAGAAGACAAATCTAGGCAATCATGAATGCTTCATCTGCCATGACAAAGGACAAATTGTAAAAGAATGTCCCAAGTCCAGAAAGGTGAAGAGAGAAGTTCCAGTTTAGATGAATGCCATGGATTATCATGAAGATCTTGACGATACTCATCCAGCTACAGAAGAAATATCCAAATCTACATTCAATGCAGATAAGGAAATATGTGAGGACATCTTCATCAGTGGCCAATCACCATCTCTCATTAGTAAATAGTTGTCTAGTCCTACTGGTGACTTCTATGCTGATGAACGTATCAAAAATGATAAAGATGCTTTGCAGTAATCAATCCAATTGCCTAAGAAGGAATGTCCATCTATGTCAGAGAAATTATCCAGCAAACTAGTAGTCTCTCAACTAGTCTCTGAGCAATTTCAGCTAATGACTGATCCAGTCCTAGAAAAAAGGCTAGAACTAACAACAAAGGCGGAGGAAACTATTGTTACAACTCTATCCTTGCCTTAAGACTTTAAAAAAATAAAGAATCTGGCTGAAGGAGATCAACACATGATACGGTCAGATTGCACATCAAGAATCCTGCTGAATGCCTTCTAAAAAGATTCAAGCTATGTCATGCAGGCAATCCTCTAGGCTTTGTACGGTCAATGCGAGAAGACATATGCATTAAAGCAGATTATCAAGAACTTCCAATTCTTGAGTCTTATTGAGGCAGGAAAAATCTTGTTATGAAGTCCGATTGCCCCTGTTCAAGTCACCGGATGGGATGTCAGCGAAAGCTATACTATTTAGGAGATTCAAACTACCTAGGCCACCAGACAACAAGCCTAAGGTAGTAAGTCAAACTAGGTATTTCAGATGAAGAAGCCCAATAAATTACCAAAAGAAGAATAATGGTGACTTCATCTGCAAAAGGTTTGGTCACTTTGCAAAAAATTGTCCTCAACTTAAGAAGTCAAAAGATGTTGTCCACCTCTTTGAATAGATACCTGATCATGTTGAAATCTATCTCCACAAAGAGAACGACCTTGAATCAGTCTTCTCACTGAAATAAGAATCGACGAAGGACAGAATCTTCCCCATAGATGTTTATTTAGGAGATATCTATGTTGGTTATCTTTACCTGATATCCACTATCAGAGAATACACCAAGACATTGGACACTCAGTCTATCATGCTCAACACATCAGGAATATTATCTTTCGAGGTAACAGATTGATCTCTAGATCTGTTCAATAGATATATGGATCTTTCAGATCCATCTATCCTTCGAGAAAGCCAGACTTTCAACAAGCTTCAAGTATTCAACAAGAACATCAAATCCATCTTGAAGCTGTTCAGAGAACATCCGAGATATCTTTTCTATTATATATTCATCACACTAACCGATGATTCCCAACAAGGACTCCAAAGGTTGTTCTAGTACATATGTCTCCATTACTATACTACCATGGAGTTCAAGTGTTATTACTTCAGGCATCATTATCGAATCCAACCAACTCTAAAGAGATTCATGCTATACTAGATTCAATGCTCTAAAAATTCCTATGATGCAATGGTCTTCACGTTTTATCACCTGGTAGAAATCACAGGCCGTGAAGTCCAAGCCAAGTCAAAAATTTCACTACTTTGGAAATTTTCTAATGTAATTCTCTATCTTGACAAGGAATACTGTGAAGAACAGTGCTTCACTCCCTAGAAAACCAAATGCATTCTAATCAGAAGATACTATACTGATAGTGCAGTTCGACAAATACCAGCAAAATATAAGCCACCGTATGAGTTCAAAATTGATGAAACCAAAAGTATACAAATGAGGAACCAGCATCAGGAATGCAATGATTCATCCAACAGAAAGAATTATATCACCAGATCAATAAAGAGAAGCTTTCAAGGCCAAGAACACCTCAGGCAGAAACACAGAGTAGATTGGTGGATAGAAGAAGAATACATGGCCTCACCACCATCGGCTCCATCCAACGCCAAAACCTGAGAGATGACATCAGATAACATATACAAGAAAGTTACCCTCTCCAGAGAGTTACCCTTTCTAGTGGGTTGCCCTCTCCAGTGGGTTACCCATTCCAGTGGGTTACCCTTCTTTCTAAGAAAACCTTCCAATGGGTTACCCTCATCTCCAAGAAAACCCTCCTCAATGGGTTAGCTTTTTCTATGGGTTTCTTAAACTTGCTGACTCAGCTACTTCAAAGATAAGGAGCTTATCCACCTACTTGCAAGATACCTATGAAGCTGTTGATGTACCTGCTTACATACTGCTAACTCACTTGTTTACACATATTGTCACATGATAATAACATAGTTTGTTTTGTTTTCATTTGGCCCCCCATATGTTAGTAGGGCCTTAAGGCCTATCCAGTCATAAAAGATAATGCTTAACCCTTCCAACAGGATAAAACTTACCCTTATTAACAGATAATGCCTATCCCTTAGCTGTTAGGATAGGATTGTAATATTTTATTTCATGTTTATCTGTAGGATAGCTTAGCTTAGTTAGTAAGCTTCCTTCCTCTATAAAAGGAAGCATAGATCATTTGCTCTACCTAGAAACCTCTAGTATAGTTCTCTCTACTACTCACTTTCTCTTTCTTTCTCTCTTCCAAAGAAATAGGTACTTTGATCCTCTAGGTCAGAGTAGCGGGTAAGGATATCCTACGGCGAAGTGCAAGCTTGTTCCGATCGTAACAATGGTACCCCAAAGTTACGTTCCATGTTTATGAAACAAAATTGGCTTTGTCCATGCGATGTAGATGCCTAAGTACTTTCCATGAATAACGAAGTTGGCTTTATCCACACGACATAGATGTCTAAGTCCTTTCCATGTATATGAAATGAAATTGTCTTAGTCCATGCCATAGCTTTCCAAAAAGATTCAATATCTATGAAAGAACATGCAGATCACGGGTTTGCCTTAGTACACATATTGTTCTACATCCGTTTTGATGGCAACAGGCCAAGGAGGTCCACCATAAGACCCATTTTAGGTAAATATGGAACAATCCTATGCTAAAGAGACAAGGGATCTCATATGTTCAAAGACTGGCAAAGTCAAGCCATCCCTCTTTTGGGTTGTGAAGGCTTTGTTACCAAGGTAAACCGTCCTTGATGTATGATTTGCAGTTTTAAAGCCATGCCATCCCGTTAAGATTGTGAAGGATTTTTAGCTAAAAGAAAACAATCTATATGGATTCGTAGCTCAGATGTAAGAAAGTTGTGGTGTGTAGATTAAAAGCTTTGATTTCGTATGGCATGCCGCCTATATGGTCGTGATTCACCTGTTATGTTGGAAAGGTTAGTCTCTATGTCTGTAGTGTCGACGAAAGCTTTAACTTGTTAAGGTATACTGCCTCTATGGTATTGAAACCCATTGGAAAGATAGGTTCTGTGTCTGTGGTGTTTGATAAAAGCTTCGATTTCATATGGCGTTCCACCTACATAGTCATGAAATAGCCTTTCATGTTGGAACGTTCAGGGTAAGTTAGGCTCTGTGTCTTTGGTGTTTGATGAAATCTTCAATTTCATATGGTGTGCTGCCTACACGGTCGTGAAACCTCCTTTCATGTTGGAAAGTTTGGGGACTGTTGCCTAGCCTCTGGCCAACCTCACCGGTAGCCTTTCATGCCTCCCTGTCTCCTCATTTATTTGGTATCAAAGCCATCCCCATTCTCAGAGGGTGGGAGGAAGTAGGAGTTTGCATCCACCTCTGCTGATTGCAACCACGTAAGCCAGCTTTACATTTTTGTTCTTAGTTTTTAGTTTTACTTTTCCAAACTACTACTCTTAGATTCGTCCTTAGTCTTTCCTTCAAAAGTTTACAACTCAAGTCTTGTACATATTAGTTTCATAGTTTTACTATCATTATTAGAGTCAATGTTTACAAATTAGTAAAGTTTGCGTCTTGTACATAATTGAGTCGCGGTTTCTTTCCTTAGATTTTAGAACCAATATTTGTATTTCTTTGTCCTTAGAGCCTTAGCACAAATATAGAGTCAGTCCAAAAAACTACAAAAAGATTTTTATTTTATTGAGTCTATTTCATAGAATTTTAGAACAAATACATCGAGTCTCTATAGTCTAAAAAATACAAAAATATGTCAGTCTCGGAGTCTTCACCGTCTACGTCTTCTGTGAATAGTTTATGCAAATCCTTGGAAACGTTACACTTGTCTCCAACTATCAACAGAACTATGTCATGTAAGAGAGACTATCTTTATGAAGTAGATGTATTGACAGAAGAACAAGATCGTTCTTCTACATAACTACCCATACAAAACACATACTCTTTTTTTTGCCAGAAAGACGTGTAATCCAGAATTGCAGATTGATTCCTTATATCAACAGAAATCGGAATGAGTTAAGGAATACTTTGATGGAACAAAACTTGACTAGTATGTCCTTATGATCCAGCTGAACAATTCATCACTCTACAAATGACGAAGAACTTTCCACAGCAGTGGAAAAGGTATAGTTTTACCCATGTCCATTTTGGTGCAATTCGAATTGCCTTGACTCATAAAGGGATAAAAGGACAGCCGTTAAAGGCACTCCTTTCCCTTCTTTATACTAGGTTAGAAAAGTACCAACGTGTGAATTTGGGCACTCTTGACATCACATTGGACTCAGGGACAGTCGTTGCTACCATGTTCCCTAACTTTACCATGTCCCACTCAGATCCATATCTCACAAAGGTACTGAGGCTTCAATTCCAAATCCTTGGAGCTCCACCATACTATATCCCTACACAAACAATGTTACACTACCAGATAGTTTGGCTAGTCCAGAACCACCGAAGAAACCTATGCCTACCTGGTGGCCACCACTCATTGTTCCTAACTATAGATTCCACCAAAGGTACGAGCCAGTATATCCAAGCCTCGAAAGATATCCCAAAGGAAGAAATCCTCACGATTCTTCCAAAATCATGGCTCAAAAATTATGAGATAATGCGAGTTCATCCTCAACATCTCCAGTCACCAAAACCCATATTCGCTAGAAAACCTTACAGAACATCTCTCTCTGTCCATATACATACCCTGGCTGATACTTTTTTGGATGCAAAGAATTTAGATCCAGTGAATATGTCAAGATACCTCAAAAGAAACATGAACGATAAAGATTAGATTATACACTTTGGTCATGATGGGTATACGATGCACTGGTTTAAAGGCCCATTCACACGACACTGCCTATGGGATATCAACTGTAATTGCCAGAAATCCCAGGCGGAATGGTAGAATGATTCTAATGAGGAGGAAGAAGAACTGGAATGGGATGAGTATTTGGGATTCAAAAAACCCCAATATCAAAGGCCTTCAGATGATGGAAACAACAACAACCCATTTGAAGTGTCCTACCAACCACAAGAATGGCCACTACTGCCTACTACATCCTAAAGTACACCCTTCGACTACATATTAGATCCTAATCCTGAACTTTCACTGTTCATGATATCTGAAACTAGTTTCAATTGTGCATTCCTTCCAAACTACCCAACCAGAAGGAATGACCAATGCTACGCTCCAAAATCACCATATGTTATTCTATCTATTGGACAAGAAGAGCCAGGAGCATCAACTCAACATGCCATACTTATTAGAATACTAAAGAGCAGGCTACAGAGTAGACAGTCTAAAAGATTCCTGCTAGGATCCTCAATACTACATTTTCTTGACCAACAAAGAAATGAAAAAGCCTCGTTGGAGCAACAAATCCATTTTCTGAAATATGGACACACCGTATTTCCTAGAACATACTCTTTACAAGGATCAAGCCAACCTTTTTCCACCTCTCCACCTCATTCAATGTTATTCATTCCATCACCAATAGAGGAATAGGAAGAGTTTGACATTACCAAGTTCATATAGAAGAGGAAGGATGCCATGGCATCTCAAAAGGAATCTAAGATGGCACAAAATGAGGTCAAAAGAATGAAGTATTACAAAAAAGATCCACAGTAAACTGATAAGTTGATCATAAGACATGCTACTCTTACACTAAATCTCATTATCCCAGACAATGACTCGGAGGTCCAAATTGCGGATTCATAATTCATAGAGAAATCAGATAAAGTATGGACATCCACCATAAAACATCTTCTCGATAAAACTGGTCTTATGAAGGAAAACTCCATTATCCCAAGTCAAGTTATCTCTCAATCTGAGATGCAAACTCTGGGAATGCCATTACTCAACAAGTTCTGACGAATAGCCTAGAAAGGGAATTTTTGAAAGCCATCAATGTTCGCTTTGGCTTTGAAACTGAGGGACAGGAAGAACACTCATCCACCAGTCACACCGTAGATGTATGTTCTAAAGTCGGTGATGGAACATCCATTGAAGACATAAAAGAAGAGAAGGTTTCATCATCTTATGTTCCAACATAGATAATAAATTCTGATGCTACTGCTGATGATCCAGCATATGCTGATAAAACTAACATAATTGATGCTGAATCTACAGTAGAAGAAGACTATCCACCAATATACATAAAACAGTCCAGGGAACTAGAGGTCTCCAAGGTCGTCGATGACCAAGATGGGATGACAGCTAATGCAATCCCCAAAAAAAGGCCAGATCTAGGTACACCAGTGAGAAAAACCATAGGAACCAAATTTCATACCTTCACTCTTGACGACATCAAGATTTCAGCCTGGCCCTAGCAGATCCAGGACTTCTATACTTGGATGGTGATGATGAATCTGGCTGAGTGGGAGAAATGTATGACTCTCTGAATTCACATCCAAATTCTCCGGCATACTTAGGGATTGATGGAATACTCTTGGGATTTCCAACAAAAACACCTATCTGATATCCCAGGACTTTGCCTTCAACATCAAGATACTGCACGAGGTATTTTACAGAGATGCAGGCCACAGACTAGAGAAACTCTGACAACAGTTCATCGAGATGAAGTGTCTATCGTTTAATAGAAATGTCATCGAAATCCACTTCTAGAAGATGGTAAAGACTTACTTTGAGTTGGGCAGAGAACCCAACCTAAAGCAGGCCTTCGTATTATCACTGCTAGAGATGCAAGCAAATTATGCAACAATGATTTTGAAGGAGAAATTCAAATCCATAACCATCCCACAGATAGGATACATCTGGCAGGCCATCTTCCAGGCACTAGACAGTATGTGCACCAACAGGACCATGCTAAACTAGATCACCAAGCACAATCTATCCCTCGATTGAGCTTGCAGCAAAGATGACTTCGTCACCAAGTCAAATTGCTCCTGTCCTCATAGAAAGATAGCATTAAAAAGGTGACTGATGTTTAGGAGGTTCAAACTACCAAGGCCTCCCGACGACAGACGTAGGGTCACCCGATAAACCAGGTAATTTAGACGAAGGAGCCCAACCAGCTATAAGAAAAAAGATGATGGGTGCTTTATCTGCAGAAAGCCAAGCCACTTCGCCAGAAACTATCCTCAGGCCAAGAAGTTAAAAGACTCCATCCACCTCTTTAAAGAGAGAGCTGATTATGCGGGGGTCTATCTCACCATAAAGGACGATCTTGAATTGATCTTCTCATTAGAAGAAGAACTGATGGAGGACACCTTCTTCTCCATAGATGTGCATGAATATTTAGGCAACATCTATACTGATGATCTCTACCTGATATCCAGCAATGGAGAAGGCAATCAGCAATAGGCCAATTAAATCCTCATGCTAAACATGGTAGAAATACTATCTCCTAGTCTAGCAGACTACCCTCTAGATCTGTTCAACCGGTATGTGGATCCCTTAAATCCATATATCCTCCAAGAAAGAAGAATCTTCTATGAGTTTTAAGTGTTCAAAAAGTATGGCGGATCCATCCTGAAGCCATTCGGAGTACACTCGTAGTATCCTTTCTGCCATGTATTCATTAGGCTAGCCAATAACTTTCCACAAGAACTCATATGGTTGTTTTGGTGTTTGTGCCACCAGAACTAAATCCTCCTGGAGTTCAAGTGTGAGGCCTTCAGGTATTTTGTTAGAATCCAGCCAACTCTGAAGAGTTTTATGTTGTGGTTTAAGCCATAAGAATATTGGGTTTGATGCTTCAAAGATTCATACGATGCATTGGTCTTCATGCTGCATCATCCTATCACAATCTCAGGCCATGACGTCCAAGCTCAACCAAAGATTTCACTCCTCTAGAAATTTCCTGTATCCATACACTCTCTGGAAGATGAATACTATGAAGCTCAGCGCTTTATTTTCAAATAGAACTGATGCATTCTAAAAGAAATCTGGCCAAAGAAATAGGGAAAATGTAACTAAGTAGACGACGGTCATCCGCACTAGGATGATGTCCGATGAGCAACAAAAGAACACCAGCCACAATATAAAATCACAAGGGATGATGTCACTGGCACCATCACAAGTATCCAACTGAAATTTCCATAGTAGGAATGTGAAAATTCATCGTTTATAAGGATTTACTTCACCAAATCAATAAAGAGAAACTTGGAAGGCCAAGAATGCCTCAGGCAAAAGCATGGAGTAGATTGGAGGATGGAAGAAGGATAGGTGACCTCGCCACCGCCGGCTCCATCCAACACCAATACTTGAGAGATTATGCAAGATAACATGTGCAAGAAAGTTACCCTCTCCAGCGGGTTAGCCTTTCCAGTGGGTTATCCTCTTCAGTGGGTTACCCTTTCCAGTGGGTTACCCTCATCTCCAAGGAACCCCTCCTCAGTGGATTACCCTATCAAATGGGTTTATTAAAGTTGTTGATTTAGCTACTTCAAATACAAAGAGCTTATCCACCTGCTTGTAAGATGCATGTGAAGCTGTTGATGCACCTACTTATAAGCTGCAGACTCACCTACTTGCACAAGTTGTCACATGCCAACAACATAGTGTGTTTTGTTTTTATTTTCACCCTACCACATGTTAGTAGGGCCCAGTGTAAATAAAATATAAGGCTTATCCGGTCATAAAAGATAATGCTTATCCCTTCCAAAAGGATAAGACTTATCCTTATTAAGGGATAATGCCTATCCCTTAGCTGTTAGGATAGGAATTGTATTATTTTATTTCATGTTTATCCATAGCATAGCTTAGCTTTTAAGCTTTCTTCCTATATTAAAGGAAGCCCAGGCCTTTAGGCTGGAGGTATCATTTTCTCCACCTATCATTTGGTCTACCTAGAAACCTCTTGTATAGTTTCTCTCTGCTACCAATAAAATGTTTGTTGGCTAAACTCTCTTTCTCTTTCTTTCTTTCTTTCAAAGGAATGGGTAGTTTGATCCTCTAGGTAGGATTAGGGGTTCAGGAAACACTACGGTGAAGTGCTAGCTCGTTGCAACGGCAACAATGGCACCTCAAAGTTACTTTCCAAGTTAATATAATAAAATTGGCTTTGTCCATGCGACGTAGATACCAAAGCACTATCAATGAATAATGAAGTTGGATTTGTCCACACGACATAGATGCTAATTCCTTTCTATGTATATGAAATGAAATTTTCTTAGTCCATGCCATAGCTTTCCTAAAAGATTCAATATCTGTGAAAGAATACGTAGATATGGGGTCTGCCTTAGTACACATATTGTTCTACATTTGTTTTAAGGGTAACAGGCTACGGAGAGCTGCAGTAAGACATATTTTTCAAAAATATGAAACAATCCTGTACTAAGGATATAAGGGATCTCATGTGTTCTAAGACTGGCAAAGTCAAGCCATCCCTCTTTTAGGTTGTGAAGGCTTTATTGCCAAGGCAAACCATCCTTGATATGTAGCATGCAGTTCTGAAGCGATGCCATCCCGTTAAGGATTGTGAAGTATTTTTAGCTAAAATAAAACCATCTATATGGATGCGTAGCTCAGTCGTAAGAAAGTTGTGGTCTGTAGATTAAAAGCTTTAATTTCGTATGGCATGCCTCCTATATGGACATGAATCACTTATCATGTTAGAAAGGTTAGTCTCTATGTTTGTGGTGTCGATAAAAGGTTTGACTTGTTAAGGTATACCCCCTCCAAGGTATTGAAAGCCACTGGAAAGTTAGGCTTTGTGGTGTTTGATGAAAGCTTCAATTTCATATGGTGTGCCACCTACATGGTTGTGAAACCACCTTTCATGTTAGAAAGTTCGGGGTCTGTTGCCTAACCTCTGGTCGGTCTCACCGGCAACCCTCTATGACCCCTACCTCCATGTCTATTTGGTATCAGAGTTATACCCACTCCCGGAGGGTGGGAGGATGCAGGAGTTTGCATTCATCTCCGCTGATTGCAACCACATGAGCCAGCTTTACATTTTATTCTTAGTTTTTAGTTTTACTTGTCCAAACTACTACTCTTAGATCCGTCCTTAGTCTTTGCTTTAAAAGTTTACAACTCAAGTCTTGTACATATTAGTTTCATAGTTTTACTATTATTATCAGAGTCAGTGTTTACAAATTACTAAAGTCTGCGTCTTGTACATAATCATTTCGTTGTTAATTTCTTAGATTTTTGAACAAATATTTCGTGTGTATTGCTCTTAGATCCTTGCAAAAAATATAGAGAGTCCATAAAAAACACAAAAAGATTTTCATTGAGTCTTTCCCTTTGAACTTTAGAACAAATACAATGAGTCTTTATAGTCCAGAAAATACAAAAAGATATCTTCCTCTTTGAGTAGGTCTAGTTCCTGTAGATCTCTAGCTCTAGTAAATATGTCCCCTACCAAAGCTCTATTATCTAAGTTTGATTATCTATATGAAATAGATGTGCTACCACCAGAACAGAAGATATCCTCAACACATCTATCTCTCTTAAACCCTTACTCTACCTTTGCAAAGAGAAAATGTAACCCATGGCTGTAAATCCATTCTCTGGTGCAACAAAGACCGAGAGGAGTTAAGGAATATGTTGTTGCCTCCAAGCTGGACCAACATCCTATTCTTTCAACTCAAGAGGAATAGTTCATCACCCTATATATGCTGGGAGACTTTCCAAGATAGTAGAGGAACCAAGGCTTCACCCATATCCACTTTGGTGCTATTAGGTTGGGTTATCATATCACGAAAGAAAAGAATGGCCCGTAGTGGCGCGTCTTTCACTCTTTGATACCAGGAATGAAAAATACCAACATGCCAACTTGGGAACCTCATATATCACACTGAATGTTGGGACTGTCTTCGTTACTATATTCCTCAACTTCAACATGTCCCTCTCCGATCAGTATCTAACGGAAGCACTAAAGATCCAAATCCAGATTCTCGAAGCTCCACAATCCAGATATGCCAACCAGAAAACTCTCCACTACCAGTTAGCTTGGAGAGTTCAGAATTATGTTATGGATTTATTCCTTCCAGGTGGTGATGATGTTTTCTTCCTAAACATAGATGCCACTAATAGAACCACTCAGTGTGTATAAATCCCAAGGCAGATCTCCAGAGAAAAACCTGTGAAGGTACTACTAGATTCATAGGTCATAAACTACAAGAAGTTGAGAGATCATCCTCAACCTCTCCAGTTCATATAGCTGACCTTTACCAGAAGGAGTGACAAAACTGTCATTATTAGCTTCAACCACTCACATCTAAAATAGCCTCCCAAAACCACCTTCTCAATCCACATGTATAAACCTTTCGCTAACATCCCAATACTCTACGGCCAAAGGTTGACAGACAACCCAGAATTCATGCACTGGCTCATAGACAGTTGTATGGAAGAGTACGATTGGATACACCACTTCGATCATGACGGCCACTATATCATGTGGTGAAAATGTCCTTACTCCAGACACTGTCCATGGAAGTCGAATTGCAGATGCCACTATGTCATAAAGTTACCTAACCCACTCCACCAGAAATTAAACCTACCAAAGAAAAATAGTCTGCAACCAAACTATTAATGATGTCTCACTCTAGCACTAGTAACTCTAAGGATTTCCTACCAAACAAACCATTCGAAAAGGATAACATGAGCCACGCTCCAAAGATACCAGCCAAAATTGTTATCCTTCTATCAGGAGAAAAGATTCCCCTTAGTGACACAGAAGCAACACACAACTAGCAATCTAAAAATGTCATATGCCAAAACAGGATGCTATCCATTATCAACCAAGCCATGAAGAATGTTTCTCACTCTCAGAATAAGTTGGCAAGCAAAGTTGAAGGAATGAACAATAGAGCAAAACAAGCCTCCACTCAGCATGATGGACTTATCCTCCAGTTGGATCTCAGGATCCAATCTATGCAGTACAATATATGTCCGTCAGGCACTTTGATATCTCATTTCTTCAACCAGCAATAGAAAGAAATGACTTCTCTGAAAGAATAAATCCAGCAGCTGAGACACAGTGGTTTTCAGCCCCAGAGAACCCATAGCTCACTACTAAAGACAACCTTGTTCCCAGTGTCGCCACCTACATACTCTCCGCTAATGATGAGCCACATCTTTCCCACTCCTACTTCAAGCTCCCATATGCCAATGTCCTCAGGTTCTGAAGAAGAAAAGGAATTTGACATTGCTAAGCTTGTATAGGCCAGGAAAGATGCCATCACTATCAAAAAAAAAGCCGATGAAACTCAGAAGCAGTCCAAGAGAAAGATAGAATCCGACATAGAAAAAGGGACCATGATGATATTAGACCATGATATCTCATTCCCAGATGATAATCTAATAATCGACAAACCAAAAGTGTCATACAAAGTTAAAGAATGAAACGTCTTACTGAAAGATGGCCTTCTCATTCATAGGTGCTTATTGTCCCATAGAGATCTATATGTTGATCCAGACCAGCTTGTCCCAAATCTGTATGTCTTAAACATCGATGATGATGTCCTTCCCAATCCACAAGCCATAACAGTCCTTGATCCAGTTGAGGAATCTCTAAGGTGCAATGAACAGATCCAGGATGCTGATTCCATTGATCCTGATTCAAGTAAATGGGATTCCTCTGATGCAGAAGCATACTCTGACACCGGCGATAACTTTCTAGTCGATGGGTATATGGAGGACAATGAAGAGTCTATTGATTCACATAAATATATTGGGGATACTCTTGAATCCTCAATTGAATCTCCAGAAGAAGACTATCCACTGATATACATAAACCATTCAAAGGAACCAGAGGTATCCAAGGTTGTCGATGACTAAGACAGGATAACGGATGATCCAATCCTAAAAAGGAGGCCAGATCCAGGTACACCAATGAGAAAAACCATGGGAACCAAGTTTTACACCTTCACTCTTGATGACATCAAGATTTCAGCTTGGCCCCAGCAGATCTAGGAGTTCTATACATGGATGGTGATGAAGAATCTGGCTGAGTAGAAGAAATACATGATACTCTCCGAATTCACATTCAGATTCTCCAGCATACTTATAGATTTATGGACTGCTCTTGGGATTTCTAACAAAAATACCTATCTAACATCCCAGGACTTTACCTTCAACATCAAAATCCTGCACGAGGTATTATGCAGAGATACAGGCCACAGATAGGAGAAGCTCCGACGATAGCTCTCCGAGATAAAGTGCCTATCGTTCGACATAAATGTCATCGATACCCACCTCTAGGATATGGCAAAGATTTACTTTGAGTTGGGTAAAGAACCCAGCCTAAAGCAGGCCTTCATATCATCACTGCCAGAGATGCTAGCAAACCATGCAATGTCGATTATGGAGGAGAAGTTCAAATCCATAACCATCCCACATATAGGATATATCCGGCAAGCCATTTTCCAAGCACTATATAGCATGTGCACTAAGAGGACCATGCTGAAGCAAATCGCCAAGCACAATCCATCCCTTGATTGAGCTTGCAGCAAAGATGACTTCGTCACCAAGTCAAATTGCTCCTACCCTCACTGCAAGATAGCATCAAAAAGGGCGACTATTATTTAGGAGGTTCAAACTACCAAGGCCTCTCGATGGCAGAAGCTGAGTCACCTGGTGAACTAAGTACTTCAGACGAAGGAGCCTAACTAGTTATAAGAAGAAAGATGATGGTTGCTTTATCTATAGAAAGCTGAGCCATATCACCAAAAAATATCCTCAACCTAAGAAGTTAAAAATATCCGTCCACCTCTTTGAAGATATAGCTGATCATGTGGGAATTTATCTCAGCATGGAGGACGATCTTAAATCGGTTTTCTCACTGAAAGAAGAACCGATAGAGGACACCCTCTTCTCCATAGACGTGTATAAATATTCAGGCAATATCTATGCTGATGATCTCTACCTGATATCCAGCAGTGGAGAAGGCAACCAGCACCAGGCCAGTCAAATCATCCTGCTCAACATGGCAGAAATACTATCTTTCAGGCTAGCAGACTACTCTCAAGACCTGTTTAACCAGTATATGGATCCTTTCAATCCATCCATTCTATGAGAAAGAAGAACCTTCTACGAGCTTTAAGTATTCAGAAAGTATGGCGAATCCATCTTGAATCCGTTTGGAGTACACCCGGAGTATCCCTTCTACCATGTGTTCATCTCGCTGGCCAACGATTTCCCGTAAGAACTCCTATTGTTTTTCTGGTACTCGTTCCACCAGCACTACATCCTTATGGAGTTTATGTGTGATTTTTTTAAGCCTTTTGATCGAATCCAACCATCTCTAAAGAGATTTATGTTATGGTTCAAGCCACAAGAATACTGGGTTTGATTTTTTAATGATTTCTATGATGCACTGTTCTTCATGTTGCATCATCCTTTCGAAAACTTAGGCCATGACGTTCAAGCTCAATCTGAGATTTCACTCTTCTAGAAATTTCCCGTATCCATACTATACCTAGAAGATAAATACTATGAAGCTCAGCGTTTCATTTTCTAGCAGAACAAATGCATTCCAAAAGAAATCTGGTTGAAGGAATGGGAAAAATAGAACTACGCAGACGATAGTCATCCCCACAAGGATGATGTCTGGCGAGCAACAAAATAATACCATCCACAATATAAAATCACAAGGGATGAAGTCACTGGCTCTATCATAAGTATCCAGCTGAAAGTTAGCTAGTAAGAATGTGAAGATTCATCATTCAGAATGAGTTACTTCACCAGATCGATGAAGAGAATCTTGGAAGGCTAAAAATGCCTCATACAGAAGCACGGAGTAGATTGGTGGATGAAGAAGGATACGTGACCATGCCGCCACTGGCTTTATCCAACACCGACGCATGAGAGATGATGCCATATGATATGTGCAAGAAAGATACCCTCTCCAGTGGGTTACGCTTCTGTACAAGGAAAACCTGTTAAATAGGTTACCCTCATCAGTGGGTTACCTTTTCTAGTAGGTTACCCTTTTCTCAACGGAAACCCTCCTCAGTGGGTTACCTTTTTAGATGGGCTTCTTCAAGTTGCTGACTCAGCTACCTCAAAGACAAAGAGCTTATCCACCTACTTACAAGATGCCTTTGAAGCTGCTGATGCACCTGCTTACAAGCTGCTGACTCACCTGCTTGCACATGCTATCACGTGCCAACAACATAGTGAGTTTGTTTTTATTTATCCCCCACATGTTAGTATGGCCTATTGTGAATAAATATGAGGCCTATCCTATCATAAAAGATAATGCTTATCCCTTCTAAAAAGATAAGACTTATCCTTATTAATGGATAATGTGTATCCCTTAGGTGTTAGGATAGGAATAGTAATATTTTATTTCAAATTTATCTGTAGCTTATCTTAGCAAGTAAGCTTTATTCCTCTATAAAAAGAATTTTAGGCCTTTAGGTTAGATATATAATTTGCTCCACCTATCTTTTACTCTACCTAAAAACCTCTTGTATAGTTTCTCTCTGTTATCAATAAAAATATTTGTTGGCTAAACTCTCTTGCTCTTTCTTTACCCTTTCAAAGGGGTGGGAACTTGGATCCTCTAGGTTGGAGTAGGGAGTAAGGAAATACTATAGCAAAGTTCTAGCTTGTTGCGACGGCAACAATGGAACCCCAAAGTTACTTTCCATGTTTATGAAGCAAAGTTGGCTTTTTCCATGTGATGTAGATTCCTAAGTACTTTTCATGAATAAAAAAGTTGGCTTTATCCGCACGATGTAGATATCTAAGTCATTTCCATGTATATGAATTGAAATTGGATTAGTCAATGCCATCGCTTTCCAAAAAGATTCAATATCTGTGAAAGAACACGTAGATTGGGGGTCTGCCTTAGTACACATTATTTTCCGCCTGTTTTGAGGGAAACAGGCTATGGAGAGCCACTATAAAACCTATTTTAGGAAAATACGGAACAATCTTGTACTAAGGAGATAAGGGATATCATGTGTTCTAAGACTGGCAAAGTCAAGCCATCCCTCTTTTGGGTTGTGAAGGATTTGTTGCTGAGGCAAACCGTCCTTGATGGGTAGCTTGTAATTCTGAAGCCATGCCATCCCGTTAAGGGTTTTGAAGGCTTTTTAGCTAAAATCAAACTGTCTATACGGATGCGTAGCTCAATCGTAGAAAATCTGTGGTGTGTAGATTAAAAGATTTGATTTCGTATAGCATACCGCCTATATGGTCCTAAATTGCCTTTCATGTTGGAAAGGTTAGTCTCTGTGTCTGTGGTATCGACGAAAGCTTTGAATTATTAAGGTATACCACCTCCATGGTGTTGAAACCCATTAGAAAGTTAGGCTCTTAGATTGGTGTTAAAATCCATTTGAAGGATGCTATTATTTTTGTTCGAAAGGATGATGGGATTATACAACAAGAGTCATCACACCATAAAAGCTCCCATCCTTCGGAGAAGAACAAGGAAACTTTATTTGGAAGCCTCATATCAGATGAATGTTCCCAATCTCTCCACTCTGATGATATGCATATGGATCCAGCTCTGAAGCTGGAAGGGTCTCCTCATCTATCGAGGCATCAGGCAAGGCACAGAAGATACATGCAGTTCAGATGGGCCTGACATAGGAAACCACCGAACAAAGAGTTGCTAACCGACAAAGGTGACAAATCCTCTAAGAAGATAAATCTAGGAAAACACAAATGCTTCATCTTCCATGATAAAGGAAACCTTACAAAAATATGTCCCAAGTCCAAAAAAGTGAAGAGAGAAGGTCTAACCTCGATGAATTCCATGGATGGTGATAATGATCTTGATGATCCTCATCCAGATATAGAAGAAATTCCCAGATCTGCATTCAACGCAGAGAAGGAAATGTCTGAGGACATCTTCATCAGTGGCAAATTGCCATCTTTCATTAGTAAACAATCATCTAGTCCTACTAAGGACTTCTATGCTGATGAACGTATAAAAAATGATAAAGATTCTTTGCATCAATTAATCTAATTTCCTGAGGATGAATGTCCATGTATGTCAGAGAAATGCTCCAACAAACCGGTTATTTCTCAACTAGTCTCTGAGCAATTTCAGTTTACGAGTGATCCAGTCCCAGAAAAGAGGCAAGAAGCAACAACAGAGGCGGAGAAAACCATTATTACAACTCTATCCCTGCCTCAGGACTTCAGAACAATTAAGAATCTGGCTAAAGGAGATCAACACATAATACGGTCAGATTGCATATCCAGAATCCTGTTGAATGCCTTCTATAAAGACGCAACCTATGCCAGGCAGGAAATACTCTATGCCTTGCACGGTCAATGCAAGAAGATAATTGTATTAAAGCAGATTATCAGGAACTTCCCAGTTCTTTATTCTTATTACGGTAGGAAAAATCTTGTAATAAAGTCTGATTGCCCTTGTTCAAGTCGCCGGATGGGATCTCAGTGAAAGATACTATTCAGGAGATTCAAACTACCCAGGCTACCAGACAACAAGCCTAAGGTAGTAAGTCAAACCAGGTATTTTAGATGAAGAAGCCCAACAGATTATCAAAAGAAGAATAATGATTGTTTCATCTGCAAAAGGCCTAGTCACTTTACAAAAGAATGACCTCAACTCAAAAAGTTGAAATATGTTGTCCACCTCTGTCAAGAGATAGCTAATTATGTTGAAATCTATCTCCACAAAGAGGACGACCTTGAATTAGTCTTCTTACTGAAGGAAGAATCGACGAAGGACAGCATCTTCCCCATAGATGTTTATTTAGGAGATATATATGTTGGTTATCTCTACCTGATATCCATCATCGGAGAAGACACCCAGACATCGTCCACTTAGTCTATCATACTCAACACATCAGGAATATTATCTTTCAGGCTAACAGATTGCTCTCTAGATCTATTCAATAGATATATGGATCCTTTAAATCCATCTATCCTTCGAGAAAACCAGACTTTCAACAAGCTTCAAGTATTCAATACGCACATAAAATCCATCTTGAAGTTGTTCGGAGAATATCCAAGATATCTTTTCTGTGATGTGTTTATCACACTAGCCGATGATTGCCAGCAAGGACTCCTAAGGTTGTTCTGGTACATACGCCGCTAGTACTATAATACTTTGGAGTTCAAGTGTTATGACTTTAGGCATCTCAATCAAATCCAACCAACTCCAAAGAGATTCATGCTATACTAGATCGATGCTCCAAAAACTCCTGTGATGCAACGGTCTTTATGTTGTAGGAATCACAGGACATGAAGTCCAAGCCAAGTCAGAAATTTCACTAATCTAGATATTTTCCAATGTAATACTCTATCTTGATGATGAATACTATGAAGAATAGTTCTTCAGTCACCAGCGAAGCCAATGCATTCTAATTAGAAGATACTACACCGATATTGCAGTCCGATGAATTCTACCAAAATATCAGCCACCATATGAGTTAAAAATTAATGAAATTAGAAGCATACGGATGAGGAACCAGATTAAGGATTGTAATGATTCATCCAACTAAAAGAGTTACATCACAAGATCAATAAAGAGAATCTTGGAAGGCTAAGAACGCCTCAGGCAGAAGCACGGAGTAAATTTGTTAATGGAAGAAGGATACACGACCTCAACACCGACGGATCCATCCAACACCAATGCTTGAAAAATAATGTCAGATGACATGTGCAAGAAAGTTACCTTCTCCAATGGGTTACCCTTTCTAGTCGGTTTCCCTCTCTAGTGGGTTACCCTTTCCAGTAGGTTACCCTTATCTCCAAGGAAACCCTGTCAAATGGATTACCCTCTTCAGTAGGTTACCCTTTCCATTGGGGTATCCTCATCTCCAAGGAAACCCTTCTCAGTGGGTTACCTTTTTAGATCGGTTTCTTGAAGTTGCTGGCTCAGCTACTTTGAAGATAAGGAGCTTATCCACCTACTTGCAAAGTCTTGTGAAGCGGTTGATGCACCTGCTTGCAAGCTGCTAACTCACCTGCTTGCACATGCTATCACGTGCCAACAACATAGTTTGTTTTGCTTTTATTTGTCCACCAACATGTTATTAGGGCCTAGTGTGAATAAATATAAGGCCTATCCATTCAAGATAATGCTTATCCCTTCTAAAAGGATAAGACTTATCCTTACTATTGGATAATGCCTATCCTTTAGCTATTAGGATAGGAATTATAATATTTTATTTCAATTTTATCCATAGCTTAACTTAGCTATTAAGCTTCCTTCCTCTATAAAAGGAAGCCTAGATCATTTGCTCCACCTATCATTTGCTCTACCTAAAAACCTCTTGTATAGTTTATCTCTGCTATCAATTAAAAATTTTGTTAGCTAAACTCTCTTGCTTTATCTCTTCCAAAAGGATGGGTACTTCGATCCTCTAGGTCGGAGTAGGGGGTAAGGAAATACTACAATGAAGTACTAGCTTGTTACGACGGCAACAATGGCACCCCAAAGTTACTTTCCATGTTTATGAAATGAAGTTGTCTTTGTCCACGCGATGAAGACGCCAAAATACTTTCCATGAATAATGAAGTTGGATTTATCCATATGACGTAGATGTCTAAGTCCTTTCCATGTATATTAAACAAAATAGGCTTAGTCCATGCCATAGCTTTCTGAAAAGATTCAATATTGTGAAAGAACACACAGATATGGGGTCTTCCTTATTACACATATTGTTCTGCATTCGTTTTGAGAGAAATAGTCCAGGGAGAGCTATTGTAAGACCCATTTTAGGAAAATATGGAACAATTTGGTACTAAGGAGACAAGGGATCTCATGTGTTCAAGACTGGCAATGTCAAGCCATCCCTCTTCTGGGTGTAAAGGCTTTGTTGCTGAGGCAAACCGTCCTTGATATGTAGCTTGCAGTTCTAAAGAAATGCCATCTTGCTAAGGGTTGTGAAGGTGTTTAGCTAAAATCAAATCGTCTATATGGATTCGGAGCTCAGTCATAAAAACATTGTGGTGCGTTGATTAAAAGCTTTGATTTCATATGGCATACCACCTATATGGTCCTGAATCACCCGTCATGTTGGAAAGGTTAGTCTCTGTGTGTGTGGTATCGACGGAAGCTTTGACTTATTAAGGTATACCACCTCCATGGTGTTGTAACCCATTGGAAAGTTAGTCTCTTAGATTGGTGTTGAAATCTATTTGAAAGATGCTATTTTTGTTGTTCCAAAGGATAATGGGGCACAAGGAAACTTTATTCGGTAACCTTATGTCGAATAAGTGTTCCCAATATCTCCTCTCTGATTATTTGCATATGGATCCAGCACTAAAGCTAGAAGGGTTTCCCCAGCTATCAAGACGTCAGGCAAGGCACAAGAGATACATATAGTTCAGATGGGCCAGAAAGAAGAAACCGCCGAACAAAGAGTTGCTGACCGATAAAGGTGACAAATTCTCCAGGAAGATAGATCCAGGCAAACACAAATACTTTATCTGCCATAATAAAGGACACCTTGCTAAAGAATATCCCAAGTCCAGAAAGGTGAAGAGAGAAGTTCCAGTCTCGATAAATGCCATGGATTTTTATAATGATCTTTATGATCCTCATCCAGCTGTAGAAAAAAATCCCAAATTTGATTTAAACACAAAGAAGGAAATATCTGAAGACATCTTCATCAGTGGCCAATCACCACTTTTCATTAGTAAATAGTCATCTAGTCCTACTAGTGAATTCTATGCTGATGAACGTATCAAAATCGATGAAGATTCTTTGTAGAAATTAATCCAATTGCCTGAGGAGGAATGTCCATCTATGTCAGAGAAATGCTCCAGCAAACCAGTAGTCTCTCAACCAGTCTCTGAGCAATTTCAGCCGATGAGTGATCCAGTCCCAGAAAAGAGGCAAGAACCAACAATAGATATGGAGGAAGCCATTACTATAACTCTATCCCTGCCTTAGGATATCATAACAATGAAGAATCTGGATGAAAAAGATCAACACATGATATGGTCAGATTGCTCATCCAGAATCCTGCTGAATGCCTTCTACAAAGACGCAAGCTATGCATGACAGAAAATCCTATAGGCCTTGTACAGTCAATGCGAGAGGACATCTGCATTAAAGTAGATTATCAAGAACTTCCCATTTCTTGATTCTTATTGCAGCAGGAAAAATCTTGTTATGAAGTCCGATTGCCCCTATTCAAGTTACTGGATGGGATCTTGGAGAAAGCTATTGTTTTGGAGATTCAAAGTACCCAGGACACCAAACGACAAGCCTAAGGTAGTAAGTTAAACCAGTTATTTTAGATTAAAAAAAACTAGCAGATTACCAAAAGAAGAAGAATAGTTGCTGCATCTGCAAAAGGCCTGGTCACTTTACGAAAGACTGTCCTCAATTCAAGAAGTCGAAAGACGTTGTCCACCTCTTTGAAGATATAGCTAATCATGTTGAAATCTATCTCCACAAAGAGGACGACCTTGAATTGGTCTTTTCGCTGAAAGAAAAATCAACGAAGGATAGCATCTTCCCCATAAATAATCATTCAGGAGATATCTATGCTGGTTATCTCTACCTGATATCCATCATCGGAGAAGGCACCCAGACATTGGCCACTCACTCTATCATGCTCAACACATTAGGAATATTATCTTTTGGTCTAACAGATTCATCTCTAGATCTATTCAATATATATATGGATTCTTCAGATCTATTTATCCTTCGAGAAAGCCAGACTTACAACAAGCTTCAAGTATTCAATAGGCATAGTAAATCCATCTTGAAGTAGTTCGAAGAACATCCAAGATATCTTTTATGTTATGTGTTCATCACACTAGCTGATGATTCCCAACAAGAACTCCTAAGGTTGTTCTGGTACATACGCCGCCAGTACTATAGTATCATGGAGTTCAAGTGTTATGCCTTCAGGAATCATGATCAAATCCAACCAACTCCAAAAAGATTCATGCTATACTAGATTCGGTGCTCAAAGATTCCTACGATGCAACAGTCTTCATGTTATATCACCTGGTAGGAATCACAGGCTATGAAGTCCAAGCCAAGTCAGAAATTTCACTACTCTAGAAATTTTTTGATGTAATGCTCTATCTTGACTATGAATACTATAAAGAACAATGCTTCATTCCCCAGCAAAGCAAATGCATTCCAATAAGAAGATACTACACCGATAGTACAGTCCGAGGAATACCAAGAAAATATCAACGACCATATGAGTTCAAAATTAATGAGACTGGAAGCATACAGATAAGGAACTAGCCTCTGGAATGCAATGATATATCCAACAGAAAAATTTACATCACCAGATCGATGAAGAGAAGCTTGGAAGGCTAAGAACGCCTTAGGCAGAAGTACAGAGTAGATTGGTATATAGAAGAAGGATATGTGACCTCACCGTCGTCGGCTCCATCCAAACCGACGCCTGAGAGATGACATCTGTTGACATGTGCAAGAAATTTACCCTCTCTAGTGGGTTACTTTTTCTAGTGGGTTACCCTTTTCCAGTGGATTACCCTTTCTAGTGGCTTACTATCCTCTCCAAGGAAATCTTGTCGGATGGGTTACCCTTGTCAGTAGGTTACACTTTCTAGTGGGTTACCCTCATCACAAATAAAACCCTCCTCAATGGTTTAACCTTTCAGATGGGTTTCTTAAAGCTGCTGACTCAGCTACTTCAAAGACAAGGAGCTTATCCCCCTGCATGTGAGATGCCTATGAAGCTGCTGATGTACCTGCTTGCAAGCTACTGACTCGTACACTTGCACATACTGCCATGTGCCAACAATATAGTTTATTTTGTTTTTATTTTCCCTCCCCCCCATATGTTAGTAGGGCTCGGTATGAATAAATATAAGGACTATCTAGTCATTAAAGACAATGCTTATCCCTTCCAAAAGGATAAGACTTATCCTTATTAATGGATAATTTCTAGCCCTTAGCTATTAGGATAGGATTTTAATATTTTATTCATGTTTATTTGTAGAATAGCTTAGCTTAGCTAGTAAGCTTCCTTCCTCTACAAAAGAAAGCCTAGATAATTTGCTCTACCTAGAAACCTCATGTGTAGTTTTTCTCTGTTATCAATAAAAAGTTTGTTGGCTAAACTCTCTTCCTCTTGCTTTCTCTCTTCCAAAGGGATAGGTACTTTGATCCTCTAGGTCGGAGTAGTGGGGTAATGAAATACTACGGCAACTACTTCCTTCTCGATGATAAATTTCCCATTCCAAACAAGTTGACCCTATTCTCACACCTAGAAAAAGCCACCCATTTTTCAAAATTCGACCTCAAATCTGGATTCTGACAGCTAGGCATACACCCAGAAGACAGAGCATAAATGGCCTTCTGCATACCTGATCACCACTATCAATAGAAGGTTATGCCATTTGGACTCAAACCTTCCCCTTCACTCTTCAAAAAAGCCATGATAAAAGTATTCCAACCCATCTTACATACATCATTAGTCTATATCGATGACATACTGCTCTTCAGCAACACCTTGGAGGAACACCTGGACCTCCTCCGTCAGTTCCATGACCTGGTGAAAAAGCATGGAGTTATGCTCTCTGCAAAGAAGATGTCCCTAGTAAAAGATGAAATTGATTTCTTAGGGATGCACTTTGCCCATGGGTCTTACACCCTAGGACCACACATATGCCAAGAACTGCTTAAGTTTTCAAACACCAACTTTTCAGTGAAGTAGCTTCAATAATTTCTCGGTGTAATTAATTATGTGAGGGACTTCATCCCTGATGTATCCACATACATCTCCCCGCTCACAAAGATGCTCAAGAAGAATGTTCCAACCTAGGGAAAAGAGCAGGATGATGCGGTCCAAAAAATAAAAGAAATATCCAGCAATGACTATTGTAGTGCAGTTCTCCTAGAATAAAAAGATGGTCAGTGAAAGATATATGGACATGCAAGTGGAAAGTTCAAAGAGGCAGAACAACATTATCATTCCACCTTTAAGGAAATTCTTGCTGTGAAGAATGGAATTAAGAAGTTTAACTTCTTCCTTATTCACACTGAATTTTAGATCGAGATGGATATGCGGGCTTTTTCTAAAATGGTCCAGCTGAATCCAAAGATCATTCCAAATCCACAAATTATCTGATGGTCTCAATGGTTTTCTCCCTACAAGTTCAACGTCAAACATATCAAGTGAAAGAAGAACATCCTGGATAATTTTCAATCAAGGCCGGAGGAATTTTCTTCCAAGTACTATTTGAGAAAAGAGAAAAAGGGAGCAATGTCAGCCATCAAGCTTATGTACCCACTCATCAAACACGGTGTAGATTGGTGGATGGAAGAAGGATACTCAACCTCACCACCGCCAGCTCCATCCAACACCGATGCTTGAGAGATGATATAACGCTCTGAAAAATGGGTCCCGGAGCATCACACGGTGCTTGAGGGTACGAGTAGCCCCAAGCTATCCCTTTGAGCCATTTGCATTTAGTTCAACACAAATCAACGGGGTTTCCATAAATAACCCTCAAATATCAACAGAGTAATCATCATCCAAGAATAAAAGAATTTCAGAAAGATAACAAAATATGACTTATTAGTCAACTCTCAATATCTTTACTAGTCTGACAAGCCTCTAAGAAAATCAATAAAACCAGCGAGCCATTGAGACATGCCCCAACTGACTCATACTCGGTTATCAAATGTAAATAATTTTGTGAAACCAACATCAGACATCACGTCCTCGAACATGAGGACTCACCATAATAGAGGATATAGAACAGTATGCCTGAAGAATCACTGTCGAACCTAGAACTGAGCACCTGAACCTACATTTTGAGAAAATACAGCCCATATTCGAAGATATAGGTCAGTACCATGGAAAAAAACCGAGTATATGGGGGTGTATGCAGTTGTATAAACATCATCATCATAAATATTTATAAGAAATATGCAGGATGTATGAAAGACTCACATAGCCCAAAGAAAATTATCATAATTATGAGAGGATGAAATAAGTACAATAACACATGTGAGTCATCATATAATTTGTCAATCACTTTCAGTTCATCAAGAATATCAATTCTCATAATGTAAATATCATATAAATCTTTTGAAAGAATAACTTTCACAATTCCACTTTCAAATCACTTCACCATTCACCATAGACACAAGGAAACACACACACACTGGGAGATCCTATAACCAATATAAACCATGTGAGCTACATGAATTCCAACATACAACCCACGTTAGGGAGAGCTGTCCTATCCTTTCCATCGGAGTAGGACTATCAATATCAAATCCATACAAACTAGTGATCACTATATAAATCAGCCTAAGGCTTACTCCTACGGGGGCACATAGTTTTAAGGAAGTAAGGTCTCTTTATACCTCTCACTCGATGCTAAAGATTTCTCCCAGACTTAGCTCAGATTATTTCAAAGACAATCCACAACAAAATAATTTCAGTAATATATAAATATACATCGGGAGCCATCATGCTTCCCATCTATCAAAATCAACCACGTTGTGGATTTATTTCACACTCGATTTCAAAACAAATCCATTAAGACCAAAAGGTCAAATCATTCAAAATATCTCAAATATTCAATATCAACGTGGTTATAACACATACTTTCTCAAAAAACACAATTTCCAATGGGGATTCACGACCCAAATATCAAAATCATGATAAATATCGTTCAAGATTCATGCTTTATATCTCCACACATGTAAATTCATCTTTCAAAATTATAAACATCAAGATTTCATAATAATCATCATAAGATATAGGTTCATGCTTCAAATTCGTAAAAAATCAAATAAAAATCATGCCTTTGTAAAGAAAATTACTTTTGGGCACAAGAACGAAAGAGAGTTCTTATTGAAAAACCCCACATACCTTGAATGATGAACTTTAGATCGATACTCATTTTGGAGATGTTAATCATGCCTTTGAATGATGGTTCTTGGAGTTCTTGAACTAGGAACTTGGAATCTTGAATAAATTTATAGAATTAATATGAACTTTGGAGGTTCTTAAAGTTGGATGTAGGAGCTTAGGGTTTTCTTTTTTAGGTAATTTGATGAAATATAACATATAATGCTTCTAATAGGCTTTAATATAGGGTTTGGATGGATTTTGGGTGAGGGGGAATGACCAAAACGCCCCTAAAAATTAAATAATTCTTGAATCTTTCCTATGGTGAACTATTTTGATAGTTTGATGTAGATCAACCATAACATTTTACTCCGATATCCAAATTAGATGAAACCAATTTCATTAGAAAGAGGACTCTCATATATTTCCATTGATATATTGTATCTCACCCAGATTATTGTGTATGAGGAGTTATGATCATTTGAATTTGACTCAAAAATTCACTTTTGATAGGCTAAAGTAGATCAACCATAACTTTTTTCTCCGATAGACAAATTGGATGAAACCAATTTTATTGGAAAGAGGACTCGCAGAGATTTCTGTTGATATATAGTAGATCACCCAGATAATATGTACAAGGAGTTATGATTGTTTAAAGTTGGAGAAAAATATGTCAGGCCTCAGTACTTTTTCCTGCACGTTTTACTGTTCACTACTATTCACGGTTTGATCAGAATGTTCATAACTCGTCGCTTGGATATCTATTTTGGATGATCGACATATCTTTGGAAATCTTATTCGATACTCTACGAAATGGTGGGTCATAATCTAAGACATTCCGCACGAAAAATTTATAATTCATTCTAGAAGATAGAACCCAACACGTTTACGCATAAAATTTCAATGAAAAATTTCCTAGGGTATTACAGATGACATCAGATGACATGTGCAAGAAATTACCTTCTCCAGTGGGTTACCCTTTCCAGTGGATTACCCTCTTTAGTGGGTTACCCTTTCTAGTGGGTTACCCTCATCTCTAAGGAAACCTTCCTCAGTGGGTTACCCTTTTAGATGGTTTTCCTCAAGTTGTTGACTCAGCTACTTTAAAAATAAGGATCTTATCTACCTTCTTGCAAGATGCCTGTGAAGCTGCTGATGTACTTGCTTGCAAGCTGTTGATATACTTACTTGCAAGCTTCTGACTCACCTACTTGAACATGCTATCACGTGCCAATAATATAGTGTGTTTTGTTTTTATTTTTCCCCCATATGTTAGTAGGGCCCAGTGTGAATAAATATAAGGCCTATCCAGTCATAAAAGATAATTCTTATCCCTTCTTAAAAGATAAGACTTATCCTTATTAACGAATAATACCTATCCCTTAGCTGTTAGGATAGGAATTATAATATTTTATTTCAAGGTTATCCATAGCTTAGCTTAGCTAGTAAGCTTCCTTTCTCTATAAAAAAAGCCTAGGCCTTTAGGTTAGAGGTATCAATTGCTCTACCTAAAAACCTCTTGTATAGTTTCTCTCTATCAATAAAATATTTGTTGGCTAAACTCTCTTACTCTTGCTTTCTCTCTTCCAAAGGGATGGGTACTTAGATCCTTTAAGTCGGAGTAAGGGGGTAAGGAAATACTATGATAAAGTACTAGCTTGTTGCGACAGCAACAATGGCACCCCAAAGTTACTTTCCATGTTTATAAAATGAAATTGGCTTTGTCCATGCGAATTGGCTTTGTCCATGCGACGTAGATGCCTAAGTACTTTCCATGAATAACGAAGTTGGCTTTGTCCACACGACGTAGATGTCTAAGTCCTTTCCATGTATATGAAACAAAATTGTCTTAGTCAATGCAATAGCTTTCCAAAAAGATTCAATAACTGTCAAAGAACACACAAATCTAGGTTTCGCCTTAGTACACTTATTATTCTGCGTCCATTTTGAGGGCAACAGGATAGGGAGAGATGCCATAAGACCCATTTTAGGAAAATACAGAACAATCTTGTACTAAGGAGACAAGGGATCTCATTGTTCTAAGACTAGCAAAGTCAAGCCATCCCACTTCTAGGTTGTGAAGGCTTTGTTGCTGAGTCAAACTGTCCTTGATGTATAGCTTGCAGTTAGGAAGCCATGCCATTCCGCTAAGGGTTGTGAAGGCTTTTTAACTAAAAGCAAACCATTTATACAGATGCGTAGCTCAGTCTTGAGAAAGTTATGGTGTGTAGATTAAAAGCTTTGATTTCATATGGCATGCCGTCTATATGGATGTAAATCTCCTGTCATGTTGGAAAGGTTAGTCTTTGTGTCTATGGTGTCAACGAAAGCTTTGACTTATTAAGGTATACCACCTCCATGGTGTTGAAACTTGTTGGAAAGTTAGGCTCTGTGTCTTTGGTGTTTGATGAAAGCTTTGATTTCATATAGCACACCGCCTACATGGTGGTGAAACTGTCTTTTATGTTGGAAAGTTTGGGGTCTATTGCCTAGCCTCTGGCCTGTCTTGTCGGCAGCCTTTCGTGCCCCTTACCTCCCCATCTATTTGCTACTGGAGATGAACAAGTGGAGACATTTATCAAGTAAGATAAAATAGTTATTTATCTTTTAACCTTGTTTATATGATATTATAATTTATTTAAAATTCTTATCTATATCATTATTAATTTAATTTGCATTACATGCTGGCAGGGAACATAAGGATTTAGTCGATAATCATAGTAGAGGAAATGTATGGAAAAAAGCACAGATTCATAGTCAAAAATTTGGTGATTGGTTTAAGAAAAAAGTTAAAACTGTTGAAGTGACAAATCATTTAAGGTGGCTAGCTATAGCGCCTGATTTTATGGCTAAAAGATATACTTCATATTTTTATTAATGGATATCTATTTCATAAAATGACATGGGATGTCTCAGGCAAGACTCAAAATAGTGAAGTGACTTTGTCAGTAATAACAAATAGTTTTGCTAGTGCTAGAGACCCAAACATTATCGATGGAATAGTTTTCTATTATGAAGTCATTTAAGATATAACCGAGATAGATTATTAGGGTTACTTTACTGTTGCACTCTTTAGATGTGATTGGTTTTGTAATGAAGTAGATGAATATGGGTTGACGCTCGTAAATTTCAATACAAACTGTAGCATAAAACACAAGTGTATCAAATGTGTTATGTGCAAGATTCAATTTAGAAAGGAATTTATTATTCAAGAAATAAAGTCCCTGTTGATTTGTATGATTTGGAGGAAGAAAGTGGTCCCAATATTGAAGAACCATTTTGGAAGGAGCCTAATAATGACATTGGTTCATCAAAAAGAGTACTCGATATTGATGCCAGATAGTTGAGAGATGATCTCTCTATTGATATCGTTGATGTTTCTTCAACATTTAAAAGATGTAATGGAAACATAAGAAGAGGAGAATGACATTGATAATACTAATTTGGATTGGATAGAAGCTAATGACTGACAGAAAAGTTTCTTCGTAATGGTCAACAGTTAATTTGTTTGATGTTCTTTAATGTTCTTGATTACCTTTTCTTTTATTTCTTTACTGTGCTTGATTTTCAAAATGTCTTAAATTAGTAGAACTTAACAAATACACATGTGCTAAGAGTTGTTTGACACATTATGAATTCTTTCTTTCCGATACGTCTTTCTTCTATTAGGATTAATATTTTTGCTAAATTTTTTTATTTCTTCTTTAATTTTAACATTTATCTTTCTTCATTGTCTCTGAGCAATCTTTAACTTCAAATTACATCGAAAAAAATTCATGTTCTAATCTCTGTCTCTTTCTCTATCTCCATCACGCTGATTTTTACAATTGATATTTCTTGTTGAATGTACATAATGAAGATGTATGTCTCTAGTTGATATTTTGAACCTAATGAATATAATAAAGTCAAGTGTAAAACCTGAAATATAGTTGATAATTGCCACTGTTCTTGTCCCTACTCTTGGATGTTGTCATCTGTCTATGGCTATTTCTTCATGTGTAGCTTGGTCTTTTCAAGGTGCAGTGACTTCGTCATTGTCTCTATTATGATACTTAGAGTGTCAAAGCTAGACTATTCTAAGGTAAATCACTAAGAATACATTTATAAAATAAATTATAAAACTACCCATACATATGGCAAATATTCACAAATACTGATCTTGAAGCGTTAGTTATTGTTGTACTAATCTCGAAATGTGCTTACTGACTTCAAGAAAGTAAAAATGTGATCCTGTTCTTAAAAAAAGTTGTCTGCTTATATGATATTATTGAGGATTATTAATCAAGATACAAATTTTGGTGGCTATCTTATAGTATCAGGTGACAACAGCTTCTTATAAATAGACTTGTGGGATATGACACTATTTTGATAAAAAGTTTGTTGAATTCTCCTGGTGAAGTTATAAGTATTCAAGATCTCAGCAGCCTTCCATCTGTTTATCTGCTCTCGCTTGAGTAACAACATATCCCGTGGTTGTGTTTGATTGTTATATTTATTATATTTGACATATTACTGTTTGATAAACTAGTTGGCCCATCTGCATACTTAAGGCTAGAACAAGAATTTGTAGGTAGAAATTTCATAGTAAATGGAAAAGAAAATCATATTTAGCATTGTGCAGAAAAAATCGAAACTACCTGCGCGTATGCTCAGTCTGAACACCTTGAAACGTATTGTGGTTGGTTTGGACTAATTATAAGTGTGTTCTGTTTGGACTTATAAATTGTGGTTTTGAACACTATATAAATCTTCTATATTCATGAAAATATTCTCTATTATAAGTGTGTTATGTATAGACTGATATTCTTAGAAGGTAAACTAATATAATAAATTAGACCAGCACAAAGGATGTACTATTAATACTGTACCATTAGCAAAACAACAAACAACAAAAATGTACCCTGTCTAATATTTTAAGGAGTCTAATATCCGTAAAATTTTGTTGATATGTTTAGGAACTTTTCTTGTATGTGCAATATGTAGGTAGATGATCCAGTTGTTTTATTCCGCAAAAATATACTAGATATTTAATGGATTATTGTGTGAAACTGTGCAAAACTATGTTGGATATTTAATAGCCTAGTTGGCCACTTTGGTATTTTTGATCTTTTGCTGGATATTTAGTAGCCTAGTTGACCACTTTGGTATTTTTGAACTTTTTCTAGCAGATGTTATAGTTGAGAAATGACTTTTTTGTTTTGAGATGCTTCAAATAAATTTTGAATGACCTAACATCTTATTGTATAATACACTTTCAAGTAAAGTGGCAATGAGCTTGTTAAATGTTGTTTAAGATTAGGTTCTGTAGATACTTGTACTAATTTATTTTTTTATGGGTTGTGTTGTTGATGACCTAATCAAGATGTACTAATTAGGTTGTCACCCATGTAATTGTTTTGTACTAATTAGGCTGTCATCCAACCTTTTTGTCACTAGCTTTTTTAGCATAACTAATTACTACAGTTAAGTTGTTCCGCCTTAATTTTACACAGATTTGAATAAAAATAATCAACAAGGGCCTTCGAAAAATAACAAAAGAGCAAAGAGCAAGGCATTTGTTAAACCTGGATCATTATCAACTATGGCAAACAGAAAATAGAGATTCTTGACAACAAATGAAACTGTTCAAGCTATATGATCAGAGAAAGAGAATTTTCTAAAATTAATTGAAGAACAGCAGCCACCAGTAGAACCACCACCTCAAGAAATTAAACAGTCTATAGTGGAGAATCATGTTGTAGAGGAGCAATATACAGATGATGAGCAACATGTAGAGGATCAAATCTAAATAGTTGATTCAGCCACTCTGACAACAACTGAATATTCTGAAGAACAAGGTAACATATAACTTAGAAACTTATTGAATTCATTCATGACCTCTATTTTTTTCTATTTTCTTAGAGTTGAAGGGACTTTCACTAGAAAAACAAGAGGCAAAACACAAATGCACAAGGTCTATGGCTGACAAAAAAAACCGATCATACTAAATCAGCAAAATCAAACTGTTGCTCCTACTGATGAAGTTGTAATAGAGTTAAGCAGCTTCCTAGGCACATTGGCGAGGAATGCAACCCTTTGCTTATTGGATATATTTGATTGGAGGATGATGGATACTAAAAAGAATTTATGGGATAATACTCAAGTTTGTCTCTATTAGTATTTGATATATTTTTAGTTGAGTTCTAAACTATTACTGCTGCTTCTTTTTCTCTACTTAGTGTCTATCAAACGACTCTATTATATTTTTTTCAGTTCTCAATTGTGGTTATATTTCTTAAACAAACTCAATTTGTGGAATAATAAAATGAAATGGATAGGAAGGGTTCTTATTAGTTGATTTTATTAGTTTGTGATAGAGGCTCATTTGATTAGTAAATTGTTGGTACATACATAATTACACATGATACAAGTAATGTTTTTTGCTGTCTGTCTGCTCAATTTAAGACTGAGTATAATCCCATACATAATTACATATGATTAGTATGCTGCTGGTACATACATATAATTACATACACTATTTGATTAGTATGCTACTAATACATATATAATTACACATGATTAGTATGCTGCTGGTACATACATGAAGGCTCATGTGGTTTGTGCATCATGAGCGTAGAGAATAGGTTTTACCGGTAACCTCTACTTAAAGATAAAGGGTCTTATTTGTAGCTTCTATAATTCTGCTAATTGAATATAGACTGTTAATATATAGACATTTTTAATCAATTTGTTGTTCTTTAAACTTATCACAAAGAACACAACACTTGTGTAATTGCTTATAGTCCTGAATCATATGTTTAAGGGAACACTACTGTAGACTATTTATCTATTAAGGATATGTTGAATATGAATACTTGATTCTATTAAGGATACAGAGAATTTTTATAGCTGATTCTAACTAGTTTAAATTGTTGTGTAATTGTAGATGTTAATTTAAGCTTTTGTTCACCTTATTACCTCTATAGGGTTTTTTACTCTTCTTTTTTGTGTAAATTCGAAATCTCTAATTGATATTCCTATTTCTTTTTTATCTATAAAGGATACGGAGCATTTGTATAGTTGGTCATAACTAGTTTGAAATTATTGATATCTCCAGGTGAACACTATTATAGTATAGTATGGACCTTTGAATTAAAAGAGACAAACGTGTTTGTTAATTGATCAGGGGTCTTCAAAGTTTTAAAAATTACATAAAAGGAAAAAAATTCAGATCAATTTTTAACATTTTTGCTTCAACAACTAAAAAATTATCTTAACAACTATAGAACTTGTCTCAACAACTATCAAAGTTGTTCGACAACTTTGCGAAGTTGTTTGACAATTGCGCAAAGTTGTTGGACAACTTTGATAATTGTTGTGACAACTACTATAACTGTTGAACAAATACTCCAGTTGTTTAAGCGACTTTATTTTTTTTAACTTAATAATATTGTGGTACCCACTTATCACCTTTATTTAATTAAAGACTTGAGAGGGTCTTTCAACTCATTTTTCTCGTACTACAATAGAATCAGTCTCCTGTAAGTGGTAGCTATCGTATGTAACTACTTTATAACGAGTAGAATGACAAGGAAATTACTGTAACACCATCAAATTTCAAAGAGTTAGCAGATCAATAAATGACTGAAATAATGATATGTAACTAGAGATTCAGATAATTATTAAATAATTGATTTAATTAACTTCCAAATAAGGAAAAATTAATATTAATAATTAAAAAAGGAAAATAAAAAATAGACAAACACACTTTAGTAAAATTACTTTTTGTGATATGGAATATTCTTGATCATGATAATAGTAGTACTACTATTGTTCTTATGTCTCTAATTTATAGGTATCACATCGTGTTTCTTAAGCCCATTGATACTTGGCCACTTATCATAACAAACAACTTGTCTTTCATCATTTTCCATTGATCTCCTCCTAACTGTACCCTTAATTAAACAACTTATCTTTCAAACCCACCTGTGTTTACGTTGTTCGCCCGACAAAAATATCATCTTACTCGCAATATTTCTTACACTAAAGAAGTTTCACAGTTCTCCTGTGCTAATGCAGTAGCTCCTACTTTTCTTCTCTAGAAAATAAGTAAATTTTTATTGGGCGTTGCCAGCTATAGAAAAAGTCTTTTTCCTGTCTACAAAGAGTAGACAGTGCATTAAACAATTTATTCCTTTATTTTATTTTCTTCTTTCACTATTGTTGTTTGTTTCATTCTTCAGTTCAAAATCTCTGTCTTGTTAAAAAAATTAATCAAACACTTTTTGAAAAAATCATTACAACTTTATCAATTGTACTCTCATAAAGTATTTGTCACTACAACTTCATCAAATACTTTGTGAGAGGACAATTGATAAAGTTTATCACTGCAACTTTATCAAATACTTTGTGAGAGTACAATTGATAAAGTTGTAGTGATTTTCAAAATGTGTTTGACTATTTTTTTAAAATATGAGAGAGATTTGAACAAAGGAATGAAAGACACAGTGATAGTAAAAGAAGAAAATGAAAGAAAGAACAAATTATTTATTGCGTTGTCTACCCTTTGTAGGCAGGAAAAAAGGCATTTTCTATAGAAGCAGCACACAAGCAAAATTAGCTTGTTTTCATAGAGAAGAAAAGTACGAGCTACTATATTAGAATAAGAGAATTGTGTAGTTTCTATAGTGTAAGAAAAAATTGAGAAAGACAACATTTTTGTCGGGCAAACAACGTAAATAGAGGTGGATTTAAAAGAGAAAACTGTTAAATTGAAGGTTCAGTTAGGAGGATATCAATGGAAATGATGAAAGACAAGTTGTTTGTTATGTGAAGTGGTCAAGGATCAATGGGCTGAAGTAACACGATGTGATACCTATAAATTGGAGACACAAGAATAACAGTAGTACTAATATTGTAATGATCAAGAATATTTCATATCGCAACAAGTAATTTTACTAAACTTTGTCTATTTTTTGCCTTTTTATGTATTCATATTGGTTTTTTCTTATTTAAAATTTTATTAAATAAATTATTTTATAATTATTTGACTCTCTAGTTACATATCATTATTTTTGTCGTTTAGTGATTTGACAACTCTTTGAAATTTGATGGTAAATTAATTTTATTAAACTTTGATGTATGATAATCATAATTGCATGTAACTGTCTTGAAACAAGTAGAATGACAAGGAAATTCTTGGAACTTCTACCCTTTTCATTTCTTTGCTCAAAAGTGCATATTTTTTTGTTGTTGTTGTCCTAACTGGATGACACCAACTTGTAGTCAAAATATGATATTCCTGATGCCGCAAAAGGTTGGGTTCCGGAAAGACTTCGAGAATCTTGGAGAAAGCATAGATATGATCCATATGAAAATATTAATGTTCGAATGAAGAAAAGGCCAGAAAGTGTTTCAGAATGTCAATTTAAGGATCTCCTCATATATTGGAAGTCTGAAAAATTTCAGGTAAAACGTATTTCAACATTTATGACTATATTACTGTTAGTGCTATAGAGCCCTTATTCCTTTAGTTAATTTTATTGATTTATTTTATAGAAAATGTCCAAAATAAATACTGAGAATAGAAAGAAGCTGATGGATCTACACACTACTGGCAAAAAGAGTTTTACTTTAATTCGCAATAAATTGGTGTATTCTCTTATTTCTTTTTGAGCTTTAACTAGTCATTTCAGTAATTTTTTATATTCATTTTCATATGAATAGGAAAAAGAGAAGGGGGAACGTTATCGCTAAAGGAAATATTTTCAGACACAAGAGTAAGAAAACTTTGTCGTACATACAAGGCGTCAAATGAAAGCACCACTAGTAAAATTGTATGAAACTTATCTACTTCAAGTTTATATTTACATCAATGATCAGTTCTTAATTTATAATTACTTTAATTTGCTTTTGAATATGATTTATTAGGCTGAAATAAAGGAAAATGAAATGCAACTATGTGCAAATGATCAGTCTGTTGATGCATTTTCAGCAGTCATGGGTGCTGAACATCCAGGACGTCTAACACTATAGGGAGGTGGGGTTACAAAGACTTCTTTGAAAAGAATAAATGGCACTTCTGAATCAGCTTTAAATGCCACCAATGATGTTGTGCAACAAATGCAAGAAAGAATGCAAAAAATAGAGGATCAAATCGAGGAATAAAAGAGAACCATTCGACAAGACGTTATTCCAGATGTAATTGCTCAACTTTAGAATGCACGATTAATTGATCCTCACATACTAGCGGCATTGTCCATTCCTTCACCAAGAGAATCTACCTCTACACTAGCAGCTACAGGGAGAAACAATCAAGGTTGGTAAACCACTGCTACACGTAAACCATTTTTTAACTCTAGGATAGCGATTAGTAATGGATTGTTCATTACTGGTGGATAAAGATTTTCTAGGATCTAATAAGGGCATTTTAGCTGAGGTAGTTGAACTTAAGTAATTGCGCTAAAGCGCCCCTGTACTGTTTTGTGCTTGGAAGTTACTGTATATGCTTATTGAGGGTTATTTATTGTTCCTCTAGTCTTGAGTTAGAAAGTTCTTTGAGTTTTGACATGTGGTTTACATTTACTACCAGAAACTAAAACTTGTAATCCATTTAAACTCATCTGGATCTTTTACATTACCAAAGATATGGAGGTTCTAGTTAATTATGAGATTTGCCAGCAATATTAAGCATTGTATTAAAAGAGGTCTAGTTGGAACAGAAGGTAATGGTTGTGTGTTGTAAATGTGAATTGGGATTAGTGATGCTAGATTGGTTGGTAATATGTTATAATGGTTGAAAATATGTGCTTAATCATACTTATTGTTTGTTAATATTGTGATTGGGAAATGTCGTCTTTTTTCATACTTTCTTGTTTAGATAACATTTTGATTTGAATGTTATCTTTAGGAAGAAACTAACTACAAGCTCCCATTTGGATCGGTTCATGAATATGAGTGATGCTAAATGTTTGGCCATAACATGTCTCTTACTATTATCACGATTAATAGTCATATTCCAGGAAATTAACTAATTCAGCCACTAATGTGTTTTGAAGACAGAAATTTTATTGATAGAAAGTTAAGCTCATTCCAGGTAACAGTTGGATGAATGATTAATTAATATTCCTGAGGGGGTGAGTGTTGGTTTGGAATTGGTGGCTCGGTGATTCTTTTTAATTATGGCTGCTTCTAAGTATGGTAAGATGGTATATATAGTAATGTCTTTTCTTAATGAATCTCTACGCTGTTCTTCAAGGGATAGAAATAGTTACTTATTAAAGTTCGACGTCACTCATAAGGTGGTTATGGGATAAGATCCCAATTACTTCTTGTGATTATTGCACACTTCAATCACTAAGCTTTTTTTTGGAATGGAACAGACATTATAACCTGTCTAACTCCAGCTACTAAGTTTCTATAGAGATTGCGAATTCTATGTTGATTGAGTTCTCAAACTAGAAGATTAGATACTCTCCCAACTCTGGAGTCCAAGGATAAGGTTTTGACTTTTATCTACTGTTTTTTTTTCAGTTTTGTTGCTATAACTTCTAGATACTTTTTAACGAGTTATTTAATGGTAACATTTGTGTAAGGAGTCTATGTGTATCATGCTCACTTGTCTGACTAAAAAAAGGCCCGTTAATGTCTTTTTTAGGCTGTGCTGCTCAAGAAACAGTTAAAAGTAGAAAAATATTTCGTCTCGGATGAACAAATTTGCACTCTCTATCTTAGATGATTGACCTGGGTGCTTTGGAATTGGACAACATTTGATTGTAGTTTTTCTAGACTTGTATTTGCATTTAATTCTGTTGTTGTGTGCTATTTTATATTAGGCATCTACCTGACTATTTGATTTCCCGCTGATATAATTACGTTCTCAAAAATCATACCGAAGTTGATGTTTCAGAGAATTTCTTTTTCTCTTTGTAGGTCAAAAAGTAAATTAAAAAATATCACTTTACTGAGTATGAACTGCTCGCTGGCAATTCAAAATGTGCTGTCATGTGTAATAATAGAATTCCTCTATTTGGGTACAGTAGAAAATTGTATGTTATCTCACTTGTTTTTCATGCTGGCTTAATCTTATTTTCATGTTCCACCTATCTCATAATCTTCATCCTTTAATTTGAAATTGAGATGTAATGATTCCATAATCTTTATTACTCTTGTGCCTATTTCAAGTGACTGATGTTCTGCATTATTAAATGATATGGATGTGTTGGATGCCAAACTTTTCTGCAACATTTTTGACTGGGACTTAATGAGAAATGGTGCTAGCGGTTTCTACTTCTGCTTTTTGTTGCAATTTATTGATGTATAATAGCAAAAATACAACTTTCTATCTTTGCTGCTGCATTTATAACCCTTTCCCCCTCTTTTATGTCTTCATTGTTACTACTGCTACTCTCTGTAATAACCTTTTTGTGTTGTTGTGCACTATCTAAATTGGTGATGTTCAGTAGATATGTTTTTGTGCACTAGCTAAATTGGAAACACTCTGTTAACATCTTCTTTGTTTTTTCTTATTGTTGTAGGTGATAATGACATAGAAGATGGGAACGAAATCGATGAACTAGACCTGACCTAAGAGATCGATCACATTGGCTTCGTTCATGTTATTCTATTGGAAAATTTGATCAAGTTTCAAACATCTTTTATTTTTGAATATTCAAAACTTGTGTATATATATGTTTTTCTTTTTTGAACGGTCAAAATATTTGGTTTCATGATTGTGGTTTTGAGAATTAATTGTACACACTCTTGACGATTTATATATACATTTTGTGTTATGCTTTATAAAATTATTTTAATTTTACTGTTGGATAGTCTATCTGTTGCAATATCCTACCAAATAACTGTCCCAATAGACTATTAATAACTGTTATAGTTGCTTATAAACAATTGTTACAATAACCTATGAATAACCACTGCATTAGCCTAATAACCATTGCATTAGCCTATAAATGAGTATTGCAATAGCATATAGATAATTGTCACATCACTGTTTACAGAACCGCCGCCATAGCTATAGCATAAAGGTCAACGCCGTCGCTTTAGAGCTTAATAAGTGTCGTAATAGATAGAAGAAAATGTTGCAATAGCAAAATATAACCATCATATTAAATATTTATATGGACGGTTTGTAATCGTTTCCACATATCGTATGATACTTGTCACCAATGTAAATAAAAAACATCGCAAAATAGCATGTTATAACCGTCGTATAAAGTTTTATAGGGATTGGCCATAACCTTCCCCACAGACCAGAAATCGTCGCATATTTTTGTAACAAAAACCGTCGCTATAAGTGTATGTATGGCGACAGTTTAGGAAACCCTCGCGGAGAACTGTAAAACTTTTCAGTAGTAATGGAACCGTTGCCATACACCTAATTTTCAGTAGTGCTTCTTGAGTTTATTATGATGTTCATTTCAGTTTTTCATTATTATTGTACTAGTATTGGTCTAACTTTCTTCAAGGAGTCTTGATTTAGTCTTATTTTTGTTGATATATGTATTTTCTTATCAGTTTGGGTAATTGTCTTATTTGTAAGGCTCAATTGGAATAAGTGTCATCATGACCCGCTTTTGGATCGTGACAAGAGGAACGAGAAAATAACAAAGAAAACTACTACAATTAAAGAAAATTATTTTATTAATAATTTAAAGACATAAATTTATAGCTTTAATTTCTAACCAAAAAATAGTAAATAATGATGTTCACTTAATTGTAAATTCAAATAAAGCAGAAAGAGGAAACTAACGCCTAAAGCTATAGATGACTCAAGTAAAAAATAATTTAAAATACAAAAAATTAGCTACCGCTAAGCAAAAATTTTGCAAAATAAATCATTTAAAGATAATGTAGCTAGCTGTATTATTTATGCCATATCCAGAGACATATTTTTATAGTGCTTTATGAGAAAAGTCACAATCCACTCAATGTGACAAACTGTTATACTAATTGTATTCTTTCTCTTGATAACTTTTGGGGAATGCATCTCTTTATTTCTCATATTAATTTAAGTAGTTTGGTTACGAGGGTATTTGGATTGACTATTTAAAAATAGTTTATAAGTTACATGCTAAAAGTTATCAGTTGAGAATATCTAACTTGGACTAGAGGAAGTTGTTCGAATGTTAACCACCCATCTCTTTCAACCCCAACATTATTAGTCATTAAGGAGTAAAAGGAGGGGTGTTGGGGGGAGGGGGGGGAGGCTCCTACAAGGGTAAAAAAGAGATTACCCAACTTTTGATTTTTAGCTTATTTTAGTATTTTTATTTCACTAAAAAGAAGTATTTAAAAGCACATTATATATTTTTCAAATACCCCCCCCCCCCCCCCCCCCCCCCCCCCCAAAAAAAAAGACTTAAAAGTCAAAATTACTTTAAATAAGTTAATCCTAAAACCATCAAAGTATTTAAAGTGTCCCTTGTTGCAGCGTCTTTCATCTTCTTGTCTCCATCTTATAAAAATATAGATTTGACTATGATATGAGTATTAAAGATGACAAATGTTTCTAATTGTTTTAATTAAGGAGAGATTTGAGACATTTGACTTCATTATTTGTTCTTGAATAATACTTCAAAATTTTATCAACTCTTTAATTCTTGAAAGACACCTTTCTGTTCCAAAGGTACCTATCAACTTCACAAATGATTAAAGAACTCAATCTAGAGGAACCCACGTCATAAGTTCTCATAAATTAAAAATTCCGTTTTCATTTTCTTAATATGGAAACTGAATAAAGTCATTTGTTTTGATTGATTACATTTATCGTAGTTTCCATTCTATTTCCTGAACAACCTCTTCATTCAAAGAACAAGCAATTAAAATACGTTAATTTCACATGTTGTATAACGTGTGCCATATTGTATTAGTTGTGTCAAGAAATAAAGCCAAATTCATTTTATGGTGCTGATATGATCGTCGTTCTTTTGTTTGGTCTTCACTACACCAAAAATGAAGATTAATATCATGATACAAAGTATTATTAAGCTGTAACGACATGTAATCTTACCTGTGAGACAAATTAACCAATTCAAAAGTAATTATAATAGCAAGACAATTGTGGTGGTAGAAAAGCACAAACAAATATTTAAATGAGATGCGTTTTTAAGATAATACAATGTGAAACTACATTCTGAAATGTCTAAGGAATGATGTTACAAGTCATGGGCTACACCCTCGGTTCGCCTTTTACTTATTCACTGTACTATAAATATATGTCCAATAAAATTTATTCAGTTTAGAAAATTAATGAATAATTTATCAATTTCTACCCATTTAATCTTAGTTATTAATTACAATTATTGATCAATAGATTAATCAAATCATTAAATTAATTATATTTAAAGTGTGATATGGTAAAGTTACCTATATCATTTACAGTTTCTTAATGTGTATGTCAAGTTAATAATAAACAACTTTCTGCAGAGGGAGTGTTAAAAAACGAAAGCACTCCCTCTGTTTCCATGTTGACTTGACATTTTCTTAAGAAAATTTACTATTATAAGTATATTTTACTAAATTAATCTTATTAATGATGTTTGAATCTATAAATTCAAATATTACTATTTATGTAGTTATTTAATCTAAGAGTAGTATAAAAAAGATAATAAACCTTTCTTAATTTGTTAAAATAAACAGGAAAAATAAAATATTTATTTTTAGTATATAGATGAAGTAAAACAAAATAAAAGGAGAACAAGTCTAAACACAATCTGTTCAAATATTTATTCACAAAGAAACCACGTCATATTGTCATTTGTCATTACTATAGTTTACATTATCTTAGTTTCCATTATACTTCTTAATTGTCTCTTAATTCAACGAGGGAGCATTAGTTATATAGGTTGCTTGTATTAGTTATGGTAAGGGGTAAAGTTAAGATTATTTTATGGCGTTGACGTAATATTTCTCGTGTTTGGTCTGCTATATACCAATAATGAATATTTTAATCAACGATATATTTTACTAAATTAATTTTAATAGTGATGCTTTAGAACTCTAAATTTTATTATTTTGTGTAGTTACTTAATCTTGAGTGTAGTATTACAAAATAATAATAAAACTATATTTAATGTATTTTTGTTATTGTAACAATCCTCTTTGTGATTTTTAGAGTGTTATGTGTTCAGAACATTTTGCTCTTCGTCGTTGTTGTTTTATATTATTTATGAGTTGTCGGAATAGTTTGCATGATTTTCAAAGAGTTTGGGAGTGATTTTAATGAGTTTGTGATTATAAGTAGCCTTTAAGGAGAATAAAATAGACTTTGATCAATATTTCGTAACTCCACGACATATCATGTTGATCGTTTGGAGACTTATAATATATAGTTGTTGACTTATGTTATATAATATTGTGTGTTGCCCATGTGGGAGCTTTATTTGAGATTATTGGCCTTATATTGCATTTATATGCCTTCATTCAGGATATAATGCTCGTGCAAGGGCTTAATTTGATAATATAGGCCTTATTAAGAATTGGTTGTCTTTATTATGATAGAAGACCCAAGTTAGGGGTCGATATGATGTTAATGATGTTTGTATGCATATTTATTTTGATGGTACCTAATTGTCGTTGATAATCATGAATTATGGACATCCAGAGTTGATTTCTTGGCTGACTTCTATATATATTCCACGTGGATGGACTGGATATTATCATTTGATTTGATTGTGAGCATTACATCATCACTCCATACATATACATTCATAAATATTGATACTACTAGGGAAACACTGTTTTTAAAGATAATGAAACACTTTTATGAAAACCCTCACTGTGAACACAATCCAAAGAATTACATTTACATTCACATTTTGCCTGTTTTTCTTAGTTTTCTTGACTTGTGCTTTGTTTTCTGTATTTCTCCTGTATGTCTGTGTTGTTGTTGTTTCTGTCTACTTGTATATATTATAATTGTTAGTGGAGACAGTAGGAGCTACTATTTGGGACTTTTCTACTTATAAGTGACGTGCTCATAGTATATTTTAGTTATCTTTTTTCCTACTTTGTTCAGTTGACCTATGATATCAACTAAGTACAAGTAGACTCATACTCATCCCTATTGTGCCCTTTCGATGTAGATCCAGGTCTGAGTAAGACATATAATATTTAAGTTCATGCGAGATTAAGTGGATCTTTGAGGTACTAATGTGCTCTAGAGTTTGGGGCTGAGTTTCAAACCTCATCTTATTTCCTTTATGTCTTTACTTACTTTTAAACACAGATGTATTTCAGCACTATTCAAGGTTGTATTAGAGGCTCTTGACTTATTATACTACTTCTTGGGTTTATTACGATTGGGTGACGTCTTACTTATAAAGGCTTAGTCGTGATAAGTGTCATTATGATTCATTTTTTAGTTGTGACAAATTTGTATCAGATCAGCAAGGTTAGTGATAACGCTCAATCTACAGCTCTCGTGGGAGTGTAAAGCGGTCGTTAGCAAATATAGAACCCAACCTGGGTTGGGTATCGATCCCACAGAGAATAGCTTGGCCAACAAGCAAGAGAAATTACTAGACTTTTAGTGCAAGTCTCGTAGGAAAGGGGGGATTGTAGTATGTAACCAAAACAAGAATGTAAGAACTGAAAATAGCAAAATAAAGAGAGATTGTCACGTGTGTTGTAAACAATGAGAATTGAGGCGTTGGGGTTATGTCCACCTTCTGAGGTATACGTCTCTATTGGCTATGAGTGTGTAGAGTCTTGACATGTAATTGCTTATAGAGAATTGTAGTCGATGGTAAATCCAAGCGTCTCTCGACCTAAACAAGGACTATTTCACTTTAACTCTCTCGAGCTTAAAGCGTGACTAACGGTACGAATTCTCCAAGAAGTTAGTCCAGGTACGGCACTAGCTTTTTAATAGGAAAGGGTGTCCTACTACCTTGACATTATCTCTTTTCCAGACAAATAACTTTTCTCTCGAACAAGTCAGATGTTAGACTGGCGTTGGTCTATGCGTCTTCTTTTCTAGACAAATAACCTTTCTCTCGAACAGGTTAGATGTTAGAATGGCGTGTTCTTGTGTTTGAACCGCAAAGAATGTAGATTTAAGATGAAGAGAATAATGATATAAGCAATATACTTGTCTTGAACTCACAAACTCATAGCTATAGATAGTAACTCATTCGGCTTCCATAACCCCAACTAAGAGATTTAGTTACCCATGAATGCGAAGGATATCACGTTTTGCATGGTGGATGGCGTGAATAGTAGGTGTTTGGCGTGTGGTTTTAGTGATTCCGTAGCAAGTAACGATTCTCTTGTTGTGGAATTTAAGAGTAGAAGAATGAAGAATTGAGAATGGGTTGTAGGAAGATGTCTTAATTGTAAGGAGATGAATGAATTGTCAGAATGTCTCCTCTCCTTTTTTTCTTTTTAAAATCTCTAACATGATAGGGTATTTATAATACTCCTATCCTACTCCTACTAAACTAATAAAATAAATAACCAAATCCTAATATACTAATGAAATCCTTGACCCAATTGTACTAGGGTAAGGTTACAAAATTATAATCCAAATAGAATGATGAAACACATAACCTAATTGCACTAGGTTAATGTATTATGGCAAAAATCCAGCTTTGTGTCTGTAAGTCCCAAAGTCTTCAGAAATGCTGTTTTAGCCCGGGACAGATTTTCCATGCAGCAGATTTAGTCCTTTATGCGTCCAGCTCCTTTCCATCTCGTTTGTGAGCTTTCTTTTGCGTCAAGTAAGCCATAAATTGCTGTATTTTGCATCATTTATACCTGAAACTTTCCTAATCACATTTGTTAGCTCATTTACAGGAAAAAGGACTAAAAGTGTACGAAATAGATAATTAGTTCTCGAAACTAGGCTAAAATATGGGCAAAATATATTGATATAGGCGCGTAATTTCGCCTATCATCAGTTAGCCGATCTCACAAGTGTAAGGGCAGGATATTTGGTAGAGTCCTTGGATTGGTACGTAGACGTCCATAACTATTATTGAGAGGCTATAAGATGTCCTTACAAAAAACTTCTATACATTTTATTCCTTATCGTACGGGTTATTCATACCATATGTTCTAAGATGTGTTCTACTCTTTTCTGCGCAGATGTCTGGACAAAACCTCAAGAGATGCTAAGCCAACACCCAAGGATGGAGCCCAGACTAGAGGGCAAGCCAAGAGTCATAGACAACTTAGAGGTGGAGGACGGGTACAAGAGGTGATCCAATCAGAGATAGTGCTAGAGGACCTCCCATAATCCCAAGGTTGAGAATGTAGGAGATTCGAGGCTAGCTCAGGTCCCACAGGGTTCAGTTGGTACCCTAGTTTTGGAGGTTCTTTTGATTCAATTATTGACTTATTGTGATGATGTTCCCTTGGGTGCACTTGGTGTTCTTCCAATTTTGAGTATAGTGTCACCGATAGTGTGGGTGTCTGCTTATGGTATTCCTCTGACCCTGAGTGTGTTTTCGCCATTTATACTGGCATATGCTTATGAGATTCCCCATACTTCAATTTCTATTCTACCTTTTATGCTGGTATCTGATCATGGTATTCCTAGTTCAGGGGTACAACCTTTATCTATGTACCTCTATGTATGGATTCTCATCCTTTCAGCCTTATTATTCTGTCACTTTGGTTATAGTCATGTCTTATAATGATCAAAAGTAGTTTAAGAGGTTTATTTTCTTAGGTTTACCCAAGCTCAGCAGCACTATTGGCGAGGATGCCTATGAGTTCTTGATTGATTGGCAGGAGAAGCTATATAATCTTTGATGCCTTGATTCTCATAGAGTTTCTTATACTACCTATCGGTTGACAGATGTGGCTAAGGATTGGTGGAGGTCGTATGTGAGTTGTAAGTTTTTAGGTCCATTTGCTATGACCTATACTTAGTTTTCTGAGGCTTTTTTCGAGAGGTTTATGCCATATAGTTTGAGGATCATATGTGTGATGAGTTTGCTCATTTGGATAAGGGCTCTCTGACTATCATTGAGTATGGGGCTCTTTTTGGATTTTATCTAGGTATGCAGTTGCTAGAATCTCCACCGAGTTCGAGCAGATTGGAAGGTTGTGAAGGAATTAGTTGGTACTTATCAGTTGGCTATAGCTCAGATGATAGTCTCGAGGGCTTTTTTCATATTATTATTAATCATGCCAATATAAGCGAATCAATTATATAGGTTACTCATAGAGGCACCAACAAGGTGTATCGTCGTGGTGGGTTTAGTGGACACACCTCTCGACATAGAGGTTTCATTTGTAGAATTTCACAGGGTTATCATGGCAGGCCAGTTCATAATGCTTTGAAAGAATCAGGAAGTAGGCCATTAGGTTTAGAAACTTTTGCTATTCAGACATCAAATCAGAGTGGTCATTCTAGTCAGTCGCACCTCCTCAAATTGTGTCGAGCCATAAAAGGAGTTTTATGTGTGATTTGTTTGGCAATGTGGCCGAGGATTGTCCTCATTTTTTTTCTAGACCTTCTCCTTTATCGATAGTGAGAGATAGTGCACAAAGTGATAGGGGTGCAACTTGTGGTTCTTGAGGAAGAGGTAGAGGCGCTCACTGTTGACACCTAATTTTTGCACTCCACAATCCAATTTAATTTCGAGTTTCTTCAATTTTAAAATAAAATCACAACAATTATTTTATTCAAATAAATGCAATTTAAAATATTTATTTGAGTTAATTTTATCATTTACCTAACGATTATACGTTTTCGTATTTTTATATACAAGAGTGTATAAATTTTGTCATTTAAATGGATATTTTTATTAAAATTAGACTTTTATTGATTAAACTTGAAAATTAATCCAAATGGATAAAGTCTTGATTTTAAATATGATTTGTTCTCAAAATATTTTATTTGGAGGAATATTTGTTTGATTTTTCTTAAATCAAGAAACTCGAGGTTAATTTGTTATGCAATTCATGTCGGAATGTGATTCAATTTAGTGAACTAGTTAAATATGACCTCAATTGAAATCAAATTGATCTCAATTGTAATGCAATTGACCAATGGATATTTAATTTGGTTAGAGTTTAAATAAGTCACCTAAATTGTAATTCAATCTTAATCCCCAAAAAAATACCATTTTCTATTTGGGATTATTTTAATCCAATTAAATTTAATTAGAGTTAGTATAATCCAATTAAATTTAATTAGGATTATTTAATAACCCCAATTAAATTTAATTAGGATTATTTAATAGCCCCAATTAGATTTAATTGGGGTTATTAAACAACCCCCAATTCTTCTGCCCAGTTTCAATGGAACACACCAAATCAGCCCATCTAATCCGCCCATTTCTTTTTTTGTTTTCTTAACATAACCAGCCCACAGCAACAGCTAGCCCAACAACCCATTTCCTCCTTACCAGTCCAACATCATTACATAACCCGGCCTAGTCCCCTTATCTTTTCCCCTTAATTATTAACAGTAACATCATCGACAAATAATGAAACAACAACATCAAACAACAGCAACTCCCAAATCAATGATTTCACCAGCAAACCCGACCCCAGACCCATCAACGATCCACAACCATCCAAAATCCGACCATATCCAACCCGTTTTCAACCCAAACCGGTTCCAACGCAACCCGACATCTCTCCATGCAAAGGAAAAGTCTGAGAATCTTCTAGAATGAGTCCAGGTATCTCCCCCAATGACTAATTTTCATGAATCTTGGGTATAGGGGTACAATTTCGTACATATATGTTACAATTTCATTGGCCCTTAGGAAAAAATTGGTTTTTCCTAAATATTATTGGTTCACCAATTTTGAAATTTTGTGAAAATCCAAAAAATAGGTACAATTTGTTGATAAAAAACAAGTTGTAGGGGGACTTTCAGGGGGAATTTCGAAAATATCTCCATAGAAAATTCTGAATTTACCCCCCTATTTTCAACGTTTACTCATGGGTAGAGCTTCATTTGATCCATTCTTGGATCTTCTATAAATAGCTCTTTTGAGAGCAAAGAACTAGGTTCAAATAAAATTCAAAAAATAAAGCAGAAGAAATTTTTTTAGAGCACATCAGCTTCTTTAGTAAAATTATTTTCTTTTCTTCTTCTTTGAAAGCTGATCGTTTAATCGAAAGCCTTGAAGGTTCATCGACTTATTGTGGTTTTCGAGTTGACGTCAACGTTATTTTTTGGTATTTGCGAATTTGATGCGAGTTCGTTGTCCCATTTTGGTGCTCTACAAGAGGTAGACACACTCTCGCCCTTTTTAATTTCATCGTTTTCTCCTTCATCCATTTTATCTATAGAGTTATTTGGTCGCTTAACTGTAATCGTGAATGAGGCTGGGGTTTGTTGCTGTAGAAGCCATTGATGGCCTTAGGACTTGTTTGTGATCGGTGTGGTTTTGCAATTTCGCTGAATCAGTGTTACATCGTAGTTTTCAATTTGGCTGCCTAAAATAAGCTCCTTGTTTCGTGTTGATTTGCCATCCTTTTATGACGTAGTCTATATACATATCATTGAATGCCTTGAATAAGCTCCCTGTTTCATGTTGATTGTGTTGATTATCCACCTTTTTTATATTATTAAGCAGCGTATATACGTATCGTTGAATCCCTGCCTTGTCTTGTCTTGTCTTGTTCCCTATCATGATTTAACAATCTATGTGGTGAAAGTCTAAGCTTCAGCTTATTTAATGAACATTGAAGAAGGTCTCTTTGATTTATTCCTCATTGTTTCGACCTTGAGTATAATGCCTAAATATCTCAATCTATGTTTAATCTTATTTGCAAAAAAATGTTGTTGTGTCGAAAACTTCTTAGTTCCCAGTATGTCATGGTTATACTTAAATATTGTGGTCTGACTTGCTAGTGATTTAGCTGAATTTGACTTTTTTTATTTCGCATCTATGACCTTAGTTTGATGTTGTTAGTATTTTTCCTTTTCCATGCTTGGTCTCGTGTTTGCCTTTCAATTTTCGCGGTCAATTAGAAACTATTTTAGGCTTTATTGACAAAAAATGCTAAGGAAATATAAGAGATATGTCATATTGATTCTCAATCATCCCGTGACCCTTCAATGACACATATCGACCCAAAGTCTTAAAGACTTATCGAGAGAAGGCGAGGATGAACCAAGTGTTACGTGGAATCTTGAAATGTTTTCACTACATTTTTCTTTACTATGTGGGTATAGTTTGATGGGTGTATGACCTATTATAGAAAAAGGCTCCCTTGTGTATATGCTGTGATGTAGTATATATTTTCAATGAGTTAAATTGCGTGTGTGTGCATCGTGCTCTCTGAAAAGTGGATCAGACAAATTCTTGAACTTGTTTACAAATACTTTTAGAATTCTCATGTGGCAGAATAGTATTCACACATCAAATATGACCAGTTTTCCGTAAATGCATACCATTTTGATGATTCATTAGTAAGCTAATCTTTTAAACACGTATTTTTTTTGCCATAAAGTGTAGATTACCTTACTGTTTTAAGACATCCTATGCCTCTCCTAAAAAAATTAGTTAATCATATTGCATTCAATCTAAAATATTGAACTTGTTTGGATTAATTGATCATGTTACATTCGATTCAATTCTTGAACTTGTTCAAGGGATAGGTTAATTGTCTTTTCATTAGATAAATTGTACCGCTTCATATCATGGCTTACTATTATCATTGCGCGCGAAAATGCTCTTTTAATGAAACTATTGGTCTTCAAGTACTGATCTTTGAACATGTGTTAATTACTTTATTTTTCTTTTTCTTTCGCATGTGGATATATTCAGGTCCTACTTGGACTCTCCTGTTTCCTTTGTATGACCATTATGGGCAATTTAGGGCCATTTAATTCCAAGTGGGTCTCGAAGGAGTAAATTGAGCGTCAACCTCATAGCACAGGGATGCAAGAAGATAGAAGAAAAAAAGAAAATCGGTTGGAACCCATTGTAAAGTATCTCAGAGACTTAAAAGTCTCATTTGTTATTTTATTTATTTACTTATTGTTGTCTTTATTTTATTTATTTATTTATTTATTCATTTGGGCCTTGAATCCAAAGTTGTATTTAATACAGGTGAAGTGGATTTTGGGTCAAAAGGCTCGAAAACTAGATTAGGACAGGTGAAATGGGTCGAAAGCCCAATTAGACTAGGACAGGTCTCATTGATTTGGGCCCAATGGCGTAATTCATTTACTTTCTACTCCCTTTCCCTTTCCATATGTTTATTTGTTTATCAGTTTTGTTTAGACTTAGTTGAAAATCCCTACTAAGTCACTAATTCTATTTTGCATATGTTTTTGCTAAAAAATCGATCATTTTACAACAAAACAATCTTTTTGAAGTTAATCAAAAGACGTTTTCAAACAGTCCGGATAACCGCTAGTTAGTGGACGTTTTAGTTTCCTAACACCTTCCTAAAACATTAATACGAACCGCTTACTCAGAATCTTTGAAACTTAAACAATTCTACTGTTTTGGATCGTTTAAAGTGTTTTATAAAGGTTTCTTAATTCCTTTTTAAAATTAAGTGGCGACTCTCAAAAGTCAAAAACATTTCCACAAAATAGAAATGGTGACTCTGCTGGGGATTTAACTAAGTTCTAACCAAATTTTTGATTTCGTCTCTTGATTAATTGTTTACGTGTTTATATGTTTCAATTTTACGGTATTTAATTATTGCATCTCATAGAATATTCTTGCATTTATTTATAAACTTTTTTGGGGTTTCGTGGATGTCCCAGCCCCTTTTGTTCAATACCAAAATAATGTGTTAAAAATACGATGGTTTATTAGCACGTGAGTCGTCTAATGGCAGTTTGTATTTTCAAACCCAAGTCATCCGCTTGGGAACCTGGTTCCAACCCACTCTAGACACCTAGGATAGAGCAAGATCAAAACCTTATTTTAGGTACGAGCCTAGGACGAGCCAATACTCGAGGGGGTATTGGGCCCATTAGAAAACTTGACCTGCATCTATTTCACCTCGAGTCAATTATAGACAAATCATATTTATGTGTTGAAGAAATATATGTTTAATTAATCCAATCTATTATCCTTTGGGGGTTGGGAAAAAGCTTGTTTTGCTTACTTTCGTGAGAGGAATTGAAGCAAGTGAATCAAGAAAATGATTGATTTTGGCGGTTGCATCTAAGGCACAGTTGTATGAAAATCGCTTGATCATCAACAGATGTTGCCAATGATAAGAAGTGGGCAAAGCTAAGAAGGCGAAGACCGATAGAAGAAGCATTCAGGAGTTAGTATTTCCTATCCCCTACGCGAGACATCATTCTTTTTCTCATGTTATTTTCCTAAAGATTATACCCCTTTTGTGCAACTTTTGTAGGCAGTTATGCCATTTATGTATATCTATGAAATTGGGGTATAATGGATTGGCTTTAAAAAGGCATATATTTTCTTCAAAGTTCGTCAGGCCTAAACCCTTGGCTCAAAAGGGTCACCCTAGTTAGGATACGCACTATTATAATATTTATGTGATATAACTACCTTATGTTTTTAGGTGTGTTTGTTTGAATCAAAGACAAGTTTATCCACTATGTTCATGTGGATCAATTTAGCTATGATACAAATAACACTATGTGGTTATTTCTTGTCAAATATCTTACATTACTTATCACATATGGAAGCTAACACATCTGCCTTTGAGTTATTTACTTTACAGATAATAGAAAACTACTCCATGTTGAAATAAGCTGGCAGAACATCCTTACTTCACTCGGTCAAAAGCACATAAAATCCCATCCTCTGACCATCATTCAAGAATGACTGGAAACTACAAATAAAATGCATTGACTATCAAGGACAATGTAATAGCGAAACAAAGCGAGATGATTGCTAAACTCATGAGAAAATTGGAAATGCTTCAGGAGGAGATGAATCGTACTCGAGATTTGGCTAACCTGGCCATCACTATCGATGCTCCCACTCTGGGAGGACACGGGATACCACTCCAAATCCCTCCCCTCAGTACGCCTATTCTCGGGGACCATCCAAATAACATATCGTCCGTCTTTGCTCCTCTACTTGTCCAAAATACCAATCACGAAAAATAACCCAGATGCTTACCATCCATAAAATCCATCCCTAAACTCGTCTCCGAATCCACAAAATTCATTCTCAAATCCCGAGAATCCATTTTCAAATCCACAAAATTCACTGCCAAATCTACAAAATTTGCTCCCAAATCCACAAAATCCATCCCCAAATCTACCAAATCCATCAAACCTATCTCTGAATCCACCAAATTCATTTCCAAGTTCGCAAAATCCTTCTCAGATCCCACCAAACTACTCTCAAATTCCCTAAAATTTTTCCAATTTTCAAAACGTCCTTCCCACCTACCAACCAGCTTTCTTTCATCCTCAAAATTAAGCTACCCTTCTAAATCCTCCTCATGTCATCATATCCCCTGACGTCTATAATTTTCTTCCTAATCCTGAGATAGACCATTATAAGGAGAAGGAGAAAGAGTGGAGGACCGAGCATGAAATAAAGTTATTGGCTATAAATAAAGAGATTATGATGATCAAGGAATCTCATGGGATGGGGGACAATGATGGTCAAGGTTACGATAATCTATGTGTTCACCTTGGAGTAGATCTACCAGAAGGATACAAGGTCCCTAAATTTGAGGTGTTCGACGGTACTGGAAATCTGGTAGCCCATCTAAGAAGGTATTGTGATCAAATGGTGGGGGTAGGAAAAATACGGCATTATTGATGCGCCTGTTCAGCCGGAGCTTAAGCGGCGAAGCCTTAGATTGGTTCACATCTCAAGAACTGAAAAAATGGACTAGTTGGAGGGCATTGGCTAAAGGTTTCCTTGATAGTTTTGCATTTAACATTGAAATAGTCCCTGACCGGTACTCACTAGATCAGATCAAACAGAAGAATGATGAGTGCTTCCAAGACTATGCCTTCTGTTGGAGAAAAGAACCTACCAAAGTACAACCTCCCATGTCCAAGGAAGAGATGGTGTCTGTTTTCTCTCGCGCTCAAGAGGGAGAATATTATACTAGGATGGTATTCGTTGTTAGGGAAAATTTTGCAGATTTGGTGAAAATTGGGGAATCTCTAGAAGAAGGCATTCGAACAGGAAAGATTGTCAAAACCCCAACATCATCTGGGACTTCTATGTTCTTAAAGAAGTCAAAGGAGGATGTAGATGCGGTCTCTGCTGATTCTGTTGCTAAATTGAAGAAGAAATTCAAGCCTAGGAATATTCTTTCCTCACTGCCATCACCAAGTTTTCAACCTATATTCTACGCCCAACCCCAATATTAAGTTCCACTTCCAAATATTTTTCCCCAATATCAAGTTCCGTAGTCAAATTGTCAGTCTCACGTCCAAGCTACTCTTCCAAACAATCAAAGAAACATCCAAACGCCTCAAAACTATCATCGAGTACCACCTCCTGCTAATCAAAATCAGTATAACCCCCCACGTATAAACCCCAAAAAGAAGCCTCCTAGAAAATTCACTCCATTGGCTGAAAGTCGTAACCAGCTCTTTGGAAGATTGATGAAAGCTGGTTATTTACAGCCTATTCCACCAAATCCTACCAATCTTAATTCCCTATTTCTTCAGGCTGATCAATTTTTTTCTTATTATTCAGGAGCACCCGGGAATGATACCGAAGATTGCATTAATCTAAAACACAAGATCCAAGACTTGATCTACCTGAAGATCATCACTCTTTAGGCACTGACACAAAATATCACCAATAATCTATTGCCTAATCACGAGGGAGCCATGATTAGAATGACCAAAATAACAGGCGAATGGGTATCTGGCAAGACTATTACTAAGATGGATCTGCAAAATTCTAAAAAGACAAAAGGAGTGGAAAAGAATTTGGAAGGAATTATGGAGCCCATTATGGTCCTAGAAAAAACATTTAAGTGTGGAATAGTGTACCAACCAAGAAAGAAAGATGAGATTGAAGATAATTCAAAGATGAGTCTATCCAAAACGTCGCCACTCCTGCACCAATCATTTCCCGTGTGTGAGATGTCAAATGATGATGGTCTTGGAGATGGGATAGGAAATCTGTTCGAGGAATACACTGCTTTACCAGAAGATTTCCCGAATTCCAGTGGGGTGAAGAAGGTTGCACCAGGAGAGGCTTTGCAAAATAGGACTTTTACTCCACTTTTAATTTGTCACCGTTGGAGTAGATGAAATGGCAATTACTAATGGTTTTAAAAATCGGTGATGATCCGGAGGAGGCCCCATGATCCACCCTTTTATGTCTCAAATTTTTTTCGTGTTTTACTGCTTTCAAAAAGGCATGGACTCACATTTAAGTGGGTCATGGGCCATAGTTTTATTTATTTTCCAAAAGACCTCCCTTTATTTAAGAAGTTATTTTTTAAATATGATTATATTATCATCTTTTATTATCTTGTTATAATCTAACATATTTTATTTTGGTAGCAATAATTTAAAACCTGCCAATATCATGTCATGAAAATCGTTAGACGAACGAAGCAAAGAGAATGATGATGAATGGAAAAAAGGTGATGAGGAGCAGTTAATGAAAGATATAGAGGAATTTAAAAAGTGAAAGAGCCCAACCTGGAGGAGCCCTAATCCTACTTAAGATGAATGGTCAAAAGTGGAACAAACCAATCAATTCTGATGCGGTAAAGAGATACTATGTTTGAAAGATGTTGTAACGTTTATCTCCTTTGTTTGTAATCGCCTTTATGATAGTATTTTTTTTATGATATGTAATTGCCTAGAATTCCTTCCTTTTATGTACGAACTACGTTTGACCTAAAATCCCAAGAAAGGAATACGTAGGCGGCCTATGTCGAATTCGGTCAACCCCCTTAGGATAATTTATCCTTTCTTTTCAAGTATGAACTACGTGATGACTTGAATTTCCAAGAAAGGGATACGTAGGCGGCTTATGTCAGCTTCGGTCAACCCATTAAATTTTATATATATCACTAGCGTAGTCCTGAACTACGTTTGACCTGATTCCTTCTTCAACAAAATACGTAGGCGCCCCAACGGCTCGATCATATAAACCCAAGAAATGGAAACTAGGGCAGAATTTTTGAGAAGGAATCTCGAAAATTCACAAGAGGAAAATAATCTTCCAAAAACAAAGAGAACGAAGGCTAACAAAGACTTCGGATACTCACAGGCTGATATCATTTCAAACAACTGGGGCAGAAGTTTTAAGGAAGGCGTCAAAATTTCCACCGAACACTGGAATATATTTCAAATTCTCCAGCACCACCAGAGGTCAAATTCAAACTTTTGAAGTCACTAGCTGTGACAAAGTCTAGGTAGACTCAATCTCAGGCTATGTTAGAACTGTTTGAAGAACCCTCCAACAATGATGATAAGTTGTGGAAATTCTCCATCGGATATAGTTAAAACCAAGAGAAAGAAGTTTGTTGAGATAGTACATGACATGACTGATATAGATTTTCTAAAGTTTATACAAAAACTTTCAAAACTAGTTTCTAAAATTAAGACTACTTTTAGAAATCTATACAAATCTTTTATTTAGTATTTTCCTAAACATCAATTGGGACGGAGAGTCAGGGGTAGAAGTCCCAACATGAAGAAATACCTGAAAGATGGTGAGGAGCAAATCAAGGATCAAAGGAGATCAACACAGAGTAGTTTCACTCAAAACTAATCATTTTTCTATGGATGCAGGGATCAATACACAAAAATAAGAGTCTCTTTCAAAAAATCCCCAAGCAAGTTAGGAGCCATACCAAAGCATTTAATGCTTAAGAACGGTATTTGAGTAATCCCCAAACAAGGATTTTGGCCCTATTTACTTGCATCCGGTGGATATGCTATTTAATCATTTCCTAAAAAAAAACAAGATTGATAGTAGAATAATCCATTCAAATTATGATGCTCAGTATTTGTCATTAAACTATCATAAAGCTTGATTTTGGTCGGCAGTGAGAGCGATATTGTGTCTACTAATTGTTTACCTTGAGTATAGGTACATGTAGAAAGCAAGACACAGACAAACAAACTCAGGTGAAACTATTTTCAAATCACAGGATAAACCTTTGCATATCACTGCCAAGAGGGCCATCTCATATCATTGCCAAGAGAGCCCTTTCATATCATTGCCAAGAGGGCCATTTCATATCATTGCCAAGAGGGCCATTCATATCATCGCCGAGAGGGCCATTTCATATCATTGCCAAGAGGGGCATTTATATCATCGTTGAGAGGTCCATTTCATATCATTGCCAAGAAGGCCATTTCATATCATTACTGAGAGGACCATTTCATATCATTGCCAAGAGGGACATTTCATATCATTGCCAAGAGTTCCATTCATATCATCGTCGAGAGGGCCATTCATATCATTTCCAAGAGGGCCATTCATATCATCGCCTAGAGGGCCGTTTCATATCATCGCCAAGAGGGCCATTTTATATCATTACCGAGAGGTTCATTTCATACCATTGCCAAGAGAGCCATTTTATGTCATTGCTAAGAGGGCCATTTCATGCCATTGCCGAGAGGGCCATTTCATGCCATTGCTAAGAGGGCCATTTCATATCATTGTCAAGAGGGCCATTCATATCATCGTCGAGAGCGCCATTTCATATCATTTCCAAGAGGGCCATTCATGTCATCGTCGAGAGGGTCATTTCATATCATTGCCAAGAGGACCATTTCATATCATTACCGAGAGGGTCATTTTATGCCATTGCTAAAAGGGCCATTTTATATCATTGCCAAGAGGGCCATTTTATACCATTGCCAAGAGGGTCATTCGTTCAATATCTATTGACATGCGAGACATAAACACTGGCGTTAAGGATATCATCAGTGTTCAATATTTGTTGACTGCAAGACACAAACGCTGGCGTCGGGGATATCATCATCATTCAATATCTGTTGAAATGCAAGACACAAATACTGGCATCGAGGATATCATCATTCAATATCTATTGACACGTGAGACACAAACACTGGCATCGTAGATATCATCAGCATTCAATATCTGTTGACACACAAGATATAAATATTGGCACCGAGGATATCATCAGTATTTAATATCTGTTGACACGTGAGATAAAACTGCTGGCATCGAGGATATATATTCATTTTATGAATTTTCATCTGAATGCATCAAAAGTATGTGATTCAAAAGGACTTCTTTAAGTTGCTACCTAAAAGCGAATGACATATGAGACTTCCTAGAAATTGACAATCTGAGGGTCATCTATAAGTCATATTATTTAAAATAAGATAGTGTGCAAGACTACCTATGAGTTGATAGCCCATAGGTCATTCGTAAGCCACAACAACATCCTAATAAGATAGTGTGCAAGGTTACCCAAAAATTAATAGTTCAAAGGTTATCCGTAAGTCACAACTAAATCCTTACCGGAGAATATGCAAGATTATCAAATTGATAATGTCCAAGGGTTATCTATAAGCCGCATCATATCCAAGATCGATTATGTGCAGGATTACCCAAAGACTAGCAATTTGAGACATATCTGTAAGTCAAATTGTATCCAAGATCGGATAATGTGCAGGAATACCAGAGAGCTAACGATTAGAGAGATATCTGTATGCCATCTCTTATCCAAGGTCAGATAATATGCAGGATCACCTAAAAGCTACCAATTTAAAGGATATTTATATATCTCCTTATATCCGACATCAAATAATGTGCTAGATTATCCAAAGATTGATAATTCAAGAGAAATCTATAAGTTATATCAGTACAAAAGATGCGCAAGACATACCTGAGATCATATGTAAAATTTCTAATCAATAACTGGAGATGTTATCATTCCACATACATCCATCATTATAGGTGACCAAAAGGGTTTCCGCATCAGCGTAAGATTACATGATTGTAGGGACCATTCTGCATAAAGTGTTGTCGTTGTCTAAAAGGGCTACCCTACTTTGAAGATATATTCACTTGATAAAGGAGATAATTATGCAATAACAAAAAGGGTTGTTGTGTCTGTTGTTGCAAGTTATTTCTTTCCAAACAGGTACATAAAAGAATGACTTCATTTTTCAACCAACAACTCACGTGGAGATATGGTAAAAGACTACATACCTCTTTTGTGAATTATGTTTATCACTAACACTTTTGTTTGAAGCATTGTTAAGAGCATCCGAGAGGATAAAAATCTCAAATCAAAACCAGAGGTACGGATGACTCCAGATAGGATGCAGCACAACATGGAACTCTTTCTTAGCAGCAAAACGGGACATAGTCTGAAAAGGGATGTCAAACTCTTTGGACGCGAGCTATAGGATGATCGCCACCACCATCCAACCACACCCCTGTTAGAAGGCATATGGGAAATTTGGGATATTCTAGTTTCAGCTTCACCTTCGAGATATTTCTGAACTCATACCGAGGGTAAACTTTCATTTCTTTCAAATTCGAGTGTAAGACACCTAGAATTTTGGAAATTATGTCCAGGAAAGTTCTTATCTATGGATTTGAAGAGCTCCACATTCATGGCTAAGAGGTTACGAGCCTTTTTTTTCATAACTCGAACAACTTGTCACTCATCTTGAGCCAAAGATCGTCTGAAATAAAAGATTATTTTTCCTACCGATTGAGTCAAACTACAAGAAGTTTGATTCCTCAAGTCTCGGGGATATGTAGATTGGGCTCTATGTAGAAAACTCGAATGCATTCCAACCTCCCCCAAATCCCTTTATTCTTCAGCTTTTTAGTTTTATCAAAAACTCTATAACTGAGATAGCTTGTGAACTTTTTGAAAATCGGGCTTTAAATCAAGCTTTATGAACTACAAGTGGCCTGAATTCTCATGTAATCTGAGATATGTAGGAAACCTGATACCAAGGTCCGGCCATAACTTTACAAAACTCGTGCAAAAATTAGCCTCTTTCAGATTCGAATTTGTGGTCGGACAAAAATTAGGAATGTCAACCTCCCTTTTGCCCAGGATTACTTGCATCCATCCTACCCAAAGGGAGGGGGCAGTTGTTGACACCTAATTTTTGCCCTCAACAATCTAATTTAATTTCGGGTTTCTTAAATTTTAAAATAAAATCACAACAATTATTTTATTCAAATAAATGCAATTTAAAATATTTATTTGAGTTAATTTTATCATTTACTTAACGATTATATGTTTTCATATTTTTATATACGAGAGTGTATAAATTTTGTTATTTAAATGGACATTTTTATTAAAATTAGACTTTTATTGATTAAACTTGAAAATTAATCCAAATGGATAAAGTCTTGATTTTAAATATGATTTGTTCTCAAAATATTTTATTTGGAGGAATATTTATTTGATTTTAATCAAATCAAGAAACTCGAGGTTAATTTGTTACTCAATTCATGTCGGAATGCGATTCAATTTAGTGAACTAATTAAATATGACCTCAATTGAAGTCAAATTGGTCCCAATTGTAATGCAATTGACTAATGGATATTTAATTTGGTTAGAGTTTAAATAAGTCGCCTAAATTGTAATTCAATCTTAATCCCAAAAAAATTACCATTTCCTATTTGGGGTTATTTCAATCCAATTAAAGTTAATTAGATTTATTCTAATCCAATTAAATTTAATTAGGATTATTTAATAACCCCAATTAGATTTAATTAGGATTATTTAATAACTCCAATTAGATTTAATTGGGGTTATTTAATAACCCCCAATTCTTCGGCCCAGTTTCAATGGAACGCACAAAATCGGCCCATCTGATCCGCCCATTTCTTTTCTTATTCTTAACATAATCAGCCCATAGCAATAGCTGGCCCAACTACCCATTCCCTCCTTACCAGCCCAACATCATAACATAACCTGGCTCAATCCCCTTATTATTTTCCCTTAATCATTAACACCAACATCATCAACAAATAACGAACCAATAATATCAAACAACAAAAGCTCCCAAATCAATGATTCCACCAGAAAACCTAACCCCAGACCCATCAACGATCCATAACCAGCCAAAATCCAACCATATCTAACCCGTTTTTAACCCGAACCGGTTCTAACGCAATCCGACATCTCTCCACACAAAGAAAAAGTTTGAGAATCTTCTAGAATGAGTCCAGGTATCTCCCCCAATGACTCATTTCCACGAATCTCGGGTATAGGAGTAATATTTCGTACATATATGTTACAATTTCATTAGCCCTTGGAAAAAAATTAGTTTTCCCTAAATCTTATTGGTCCACCAATTTTACAATTTTGTGAAAATCTGAAAAATAGGTATAATTTGTGGATAAAAACCAAGCTGTAGGGGGATTTTCAGGGGGAATTTCAAAAATATCTCCATGGAAAATTCCGAATTTACCCCCCTATTTTCAACGTTTACTCATAGGTTGAGCTCCATTTGAGCTTACTCATAGGTTGAGCTCCATTTGAGCCATTCTTGGATCTTCTATAAATAGCTCTTTTGAAAGCAAAGTACGAGGTTCAAAAAAAATTTGAAAAAAGAAGCAGAAGAAATTTTTTTAGAGCACATCAGCTTCTTTAGTAAAATTATTTTCTTTTCTTCTTCTTTGAAAGCTAATCATTTAATCCGAAGCCTTGAAGGTTCGTCGACTGATTGTGGTTTCTAAGTTGATGTCGACGTCATTTCCCAGTGGTTTTGAATTCAACACTAGTTCGTTGTCCCATTTTTCTGCTCATAAGAGGTAAACACACTCTCGCCCTTTTTAATTTCGTCATTTTCTCCTTCATCTCTTTTCTTCGTAGAGTCAGTTGGTCGCTTAATCATAATCGTGAATGAGGCTGGGGTTTTATGCTGTAGACACTGTTGATGGCCTTAGGATTTGTTTGTGATCATTGTGGTTATGCTTTTTCGCTGAATCAGTGTTACGTCGTAGTTTTCAATTTGGCTGCCTGAAATAAGCTCCTTGTTTCGTGTTGATTAGTCATTCTTTTATAAAGCAGTGTATATACATATCATTAAATGCATTGAATAAGCTCCATATTTCATGTTGATTGTGTTGACTAGCCACCTTTTTATATTATGAAGCAGCATATATACATATCACCGAATCCCTGCCTTGTCTTATCTAGTTCGCTATCATGATTTATCAATCTCTGTAGTGAAAGTCTAAGCTTCATCTTATTTAATGAACATTGAAGAAAGTCTCTTTGATTTATTCCTCATTGTTTCGACCTCGAATCTAATGCCTAAATATCTTAATCTATGTTTAATCCTATTTGCAAAAAAATGTTGTAGTGTCGAAAACTTCTTAGTTCCCAGTATGTCATGGTTATACTTAAATATTGTGGTCTGACTTGCTAGTGATTTAGCTGATTCTTGTTTAATTTTGCTTCTATGACCTTAGTTTGATGTTGTTGGTGTTTTGCCTTTTCCAACCTTGGTCTCGTGTTCGCCTTTCGATTTTCACGGTCAGTTAGAAACTTTTTTAGGCTTTATTGACAAAAAATGCAAAGGAAATATAAGAAGAGGCGAACCAACATATAGAGTAAGGGGTACACGTGCACCCGCTAGCCTCGATAAAAATTCTGTATATATACCAGTGAATTTAACTAAATATAAGTTGTACACCCTCAAAGACAACTGATTGTGTTAGTACAGTGGTTGAACTTGTAGCATAAAATTCCTTTTTGGGTGGAGGACTTGGGTTCGAAACCCACCCAACTACAATTATTTTACTGCTCCTTTTTCCAAGTACAATTTGTTGCAGCATTATTGCGGCTCTCTCTCCCTCACAACATTGACACACACGTTATTTATGTATTTTTAATTTTATTCCAAATATACAAGCTCTCCTCCAATTTCAAAAGGTAAATTCCATCGATCTTATACTAGATAATGTTTATTTTACTTTTATTTTTTAATCATTGACTTATTTTCTATTTAAAAATTAGCAATTTAAAGTTTGAAATAGGCTTAAATGCAACATTTCTCGTAGGAACCATTTAGCAAACAAATCTCTCAGATTTTCTATTTTTCAAAAACTCTCTATTATTATTGAAAATATAAAAGTGCATCGAATTCAAGTAGGGTGAATAATACTCTTTTGTCATATTAAACCAAATTAATGAGATTTAGTAATATTAAGTTTTCAAAGAACTATATATCGAACTTTGGCACTATCAATTATTATGATTAAATAAAAAGGTTCACCCGTCAAGCTCAAATCCTGTGTTCGCCTCTGAATATAAGGGATATGTCATATTGATTCTCAATCATCCCATGACCCTTCAATGACACATATCGACCCAAAGTCTTAAGGACTTATCGAGAGAAGATGAACATGAACCAAGTGTTATATGGAATCTTGAAATGTTTTCACTATATTTTTCTTTACTGTCTGGGTATAGTTTGATGGGTGTATGACCTATTATAGAAAAAGGCTCCCCTGATTGTATGTTGTGGTGTAGTATATATTTTCAATGAGTTAAATTACGTGTGTTCGCATCGTGCTCTCTGGAAAGTGAATCAGACAAATTTTTGAACTTGTTTACAAATACTTTTAGAATTCTCATGTGGCAGAATAGTATGCACACATCAAATATGACCAGTTTTCCATAAATCCATACCATTTTGATGATTTATTTGTGAGATAATCTTTTAAACCCATATTTTTTTTGCCATAAGGTGTAGATTCCTTACTGTTTTAAGACACCCTGTGCCTCTCCTCAAAAATTAGTTAATCATATTGCATTCGATCTAAAATATTGAACTTGTTTGGATTAATTGATCATGTTGCATTCGATTCAATTCTTGAACTTGTTCAAGGGACAGGTTGATTGTCTTTTCATTAGATAAACTGCACCACTTCATAGCATGGCTTACTATTATCATTGTGCATGAAAATGCTCTTTTAATGACACTATTGGTGTTCAAGTACTGATATTTGAACATGTGTTAATTACTTTATTTTTCTTTTTCTTTCACATGTGGATATATTCGTGTCCTACTTGGACTCTCCTTTTTCCTTTTCATGACCATTATGGACCATTGAGGCCCATTTAATTCCAAGTCGGTCTTGAAGGAGTAAATTCAGCGTCAACCTTATATTACAGGGATGCAAGAAGATAAAAGAAAAAAAAAGAAAGTGGGTTGGAACCTATTGCAAAGTAGCTCAGAGACTCAAAAGTCTCATTTGTTATTTTATTTATTTACTTATTATTGTCTTTATTTTATTTTATTTTATTTATTTATTCATTTATTCATTCCTTTGAGCCTTGAAGTCAAAGTTGTATTTAATACAGGTGAAGCAAATTTTGGGCCAAAAGGCTCGAAAATTAGATTAGGACAGGTGGAATGGGTCAAAAGCCCAATTAGACTAGGACAAATCTCATTGATTTGGGCTCAATGGCCTAAATCCTTTACTTTATCCTCCCTTCACCTTTCCATGTGTTTTTTTGTTTATTAGTTTTGTTTAGACTTAGTTGAAAATCCCTATTAAGTTGCTAATTCCATTTTACATAAGTTTTTGCTAAAAAATCGATCACTTTTCAATAAATCAATCATTTTGAAGTTAATCAAAAGATGTTTTCAAACAGTCTGGATTACCGCAAGTTAACGGACGTTTTAGGTGCCTAACACCTTCCTAAAATGTTAATAAGAACCACTTACTCATAATCTTCAAAACTTAAACGATTTTACTGTTTTGGATCATTTAAAGTATTTTATAAAGGTTTCTTAATTCCTTTTCAAAATTAAGTGGCAACTCTCAAAAGTAAAAAAAAAATCTGCAAAACACTCACAATGGTGGATGAGAAGTTACTTAGTCTGAGAGCAGATATAGTCAGTTCTATGCCATACCAGCAAGGCTCGAGTCAAAGGCTTCTTATGCTTTTACTAAAGGTATTGTCCTAGTTTTCTCCAGATCTACTTCCTTATTATTTCACCCTAAGTTAACTTTTTCCTATGTATTAACTTTGCGGGCCATATAACTTGGGTGGACTTGATTGCGTTAGATGTGGTTGATTTTGATGTTATCTTAGGTATGGTTTGGTTATCTCCTCATCATTCTATTTTTGAATATTATGCCATGAACGTGACCTTAGCTATGTCGGGTGTAACAAGGTTATATTTGAATGGTATGCTTAATTCGGGTCCCGAAGGGTGTTTTATCTTTTTTGCATGCTTGCTACATGATAAAGATAGTGTGTTTGTCTTATTTAGATCACATATATTATAATATTGTTACCTCAATGCCTCTTATGGATTTCATTTGAGTTGTTCATGTGTTCATGGGCATGTTTTCTATTGATTTGCCTAGTATGCTGATCTGAGGTAGATTTATGCACCCCAGTGTTGTTATCCAGGCTTATTTAGCTTAGCTTAGAGGACCTGTTTAATTGAGCATATAAGTGTTAAACTAATTGATTATAATATTTAAGGTGTGTTTCAAACAACTTTGGAATGAATTTGGACACATAGAGTTTAGACGAGAAAACTAGTGTTAGTATCTTGAGCTATGTGTTGTTCTAGTTGATCTCGATGGATTTTAGTGTCTGTACTGAGTTACTAAGGGTATTATTGTGTAATTATGGGTCGAATAACTTGTTTATAATGTTTAAGGTTCAATTTAAAAAATCAAAGAGACAAAACACTATGTTAAAGATCAAAATGACAAAACTAGTACACTAAGCTTAAGTTAATACTTTATCGTCTTGTATTGTATGTTTTTTTGAACTATAATTCACGGTGTTTGATGCTATATGATTCTTTTTTAGATGATAATTATTATATATGGATGATGCACAATCTGTAAATCAAGTGTTAACAACACCACAAAGCTTTGAATGGATGGACAAACACATGGCACACAACTTGACTAAAAATTGATGTTTTGGAGTCATTGGCATGCCACAGACCTTAGGAACCATGTTAGGGACATGAAATACCCTTGGGGGGATTCTAAATTACCAATTCCAGTATCAAACCATGAATATGGTATGACACATACCCTAGGCACCGCAAAAAGGGCGTGACACGTCCCTATGTCAAAATCGGCAGCTTGTCTTCAAGTATAAATAGGACACTTAGTTGTTATGTTTCACACCTTGGACGACCATGGTACTTGAAGGGAGGATATTAAACACTTAAATTAGGGTTTTATTACATTAATTTGGTTTGTTTATGGACTTTAACATCTATTCATTCATTGTGACTACGGTTATGTCCATGATCAGCTAAACACCCTTTTTTTCCAGGAATAAGACTAAGAACATTAGTATTATGGTTATGAATTGATTTTGTTTGGTTTTTTTATAATATTTTGTTGTTTATTTATCTTCTTTATAACTATTTTAAGGAGTCTTGGCCCTTAGAATTGTAATCTTCCAATTGAATAAAGTTATAATTTGTATTTAGGATAGGAATATACCTATTTGCTCTATTTGGTTCAAGTACGGGATGATATATAAATGTATTTATCTTAGTTCTCACATACCCACTCAACAATGTAGTTATGCGGCTAAGTTAGATAATTGATTAGAGGTTCAAAAGTCCATAGTCATAGTATAGACCGCGTGAACCATCAACCAAGATAATTAACTGAAACAATGAAGTTCTATAATGTATAATGATTGTTCATAGCTCCTTAACCCTTATTTCTCTCCAATGTTGCTCAAGAACCTCTAATTTACCGCATTATTAAGTTTACTCTTAGTTTACTCTTAAACAATCTTGTGGTTATGTTAGCACTGAGTTGATCTTAATAGTTGGACTAGTCTGGGATATTTGTTAATACAAGTCTTCGAGGGATCAATACTTGGTATGTAAAAGGACATTATATTAATTGGTAATACCACGTACACTTGAATATGTTTTTTGGTACAACAAGTTTTTGGCATTATTTTCGGGGACTTATCAATAGGAAACTATTTTCGTTTAGTTTTATGTTTTGATTTCATTGATGCTTTTCACTTGATCTTTGTTTTGAAATTTGTAGGAAATAGGTTAGCATGCTAGTATGCTGGCAAAGCATAGGGATTTGGTTGAACCAAAACCCAAGACCAATCAAGGTTTTCACTAATAGAGGAGAGAAACAGTCCTTCTATACCATATCCTGCTAATTCACGAGGAACAAGATAATCCTACTCCCATGGATGATGATCTACTACCCCACAGGACTGTTTGCAAAGTGGAAACTCCACTTGCGACTAATATGAGCTTTTCCATTTGAAGACCAGCTTCAGGAGGTAGATTTGAACTGAAGTAAAACATTGTACAGCTTATACACAGTAGGGGCAGTTTACCAGGCTATCACATACAGATCCATAAGTCCACTTGCAAAACTTTCTATACATCAGTGACACATTCATATCGACGAGTGCGTCAACTAATTATATGAGGCTAACACTTTTACCCTTCTCACTATTGGGGGAAGAAAAGAATTGGTTGAATGCTAAGTCGGAAGGTTCAATCATAACTTGGGATGACTTATCTCGAAAGTTCATCATATGATTCTTCCCATATGGCAAGACCGCGAGGTTTCATAGTGAGATTTTGATCTTTAAGAAGAGGACAGGTAAGAATATATATCATTTTTAAGAGAGGTCCAAAGCTCTTCTTCGAGACTGTCCACATCATCAGCAGACCATTGAGGTACTAGCTTACTACTTTGTTGAGGCACTTCAACATAACCCTAAAATTTTGCTACATTCAGTTGTAGGTGGTCAGGCTTTGGAAAAGACTTATGATAAGCTATACACTTTCTTGAACTAGATTGCATAATAAAATCCAAAATGTCTTGGTGATACCTTAAGGAGCTTAGTGAAAAAGGTTACGAGTATGATCAAATTTGATCGCATAACAGTCTTAGCCACCCAACTTTCAGTTTTGCATATTGATGGATCAATTCAACAAGTTGGATGTGCACTAGTCTTAAGCTCAGGTTAATGCGGTGAACAGACTCTGATATGATGTGAGATTTGCAAAAACAGTGGCCACTATAAAGACTTGTATGGATCCAAACCTAAATCTATCAACTTTGTGGTCAATCATAAAAACCGAATTATGGTAATGTCTACAATCAAAAGTGGCAGACTTAGCCCTTTCATTCTTGGGGAAATAATCAGCAGTAGCAATATCAGTAGCACCAACAAAATACATAGGCTAATAATATTAAGGAAACATTGAAGAAGATTCCGATTAATCAAGAAAAGATGGTTGCTAATATCAAAAATCAGCAAATTGCATAGAAATAGCTGGAGCAGCAGTTGGGGCAATACAACATGCACAAAATCCCAGGCCTAAGGGTGGTTTTCCAAGTGATAATGAACCTCCGAAGCAAATTGTGTAAATTACCTTGAGGAGTGGTCAAGATCTTAATAAAATACCTCCAAAGAAAATAAGAAGGCAGATGTAGATATAGTTCCACAACAGGTTGTAGAAAAAGTTGTTGGTAATTTGGGGAAGTCTGAGTACCTAAAAAATAAAGTTTTTGAGAAAGTAAATCAAATACCACCACCAATATTTCTATAGAGGATTATAAAGGCTAAAGATGATGTATGTCTCAAGAAGTTTTCTGACTCATTCAGAGAGCTTCACATTAATTTGCCTCTTTTAGATATTTTGCAAGGAATGCCTAAGTACACAAAGTACTTGGAGAAAGAGGTGATTAATAAAGTGAAGCTGTAGAACATTGAGATTGTGGCATTAATAGAGGAGTACAACTCTGTGGTAATGAAAAAGATGCCTAAAAAGCTTTAAGGATCCAATAATTTACACCCTCCCCATGTAGATTGGTGACGGTGGAGAGGTCCAGGACTTGAGTGATTTGATGGTAGAGCATAAATTTGATGCCTCTTTCTATGTTCAACACGATTAGTTTGGGTGACCCATGGTTGTGCTCTATGCTAATCCAATTGGTGAACAGAACCATAGTTAAGTCCAAAGGAATAATAGAAGACGCGTTCATAAAAGTTGATAAGTTTGTAATTTCTTCTAATTTTATTATTTTGGATTATGATGCAGATAGTAGGGTACCAATCATTTTATGATGTCCATTCTTAGCCATGGTAGAAGCATTGATAGACGTGAGAGAAGACACTCTCATAATGAGATTAGATGATGAAGAGGTGGTTTTCACAGTTTATAAGCCTTTTAATCCACCTTTCTACTACAAATATTTTGGTATGATTAAAGTGATGAAAGTGGAAAAGTGCGGGGTGCTAAGAAGTGCACCGTCAAAGACCTTTTTGGACAGTCTCATTGAGTTTTTTGAGCCACCACCTATGGCCAAAGTAATGATGAATGATAAACCTTAAAAGGTTGTTGTTGAGAAAGATGGTGACCTTAAGAGTTCACACTTAAGTGGTCAGAAATAAATAAGAAGATAGCCTCTAAGTAGGAGGAAAAGAATGAAGGAATTCGATTGAGTTTTAATGTTGGGTCATGTCGCAACACTAAATCAGGCATAACTTGGGAGACAATCCAAGTTAAGAAAGGTTTTATTTTCAGTATTTTACTTTTACTTCACTTATTTTTGGTTTTTGGTTTGAGTCATAAGTTGATGGGAAGTCTGAGTATTGGAGAATCAATCTAATGACCTTGCCAAGGCTAAGTGTGGTGTCTCTAGACCCTCTCACTGTATAAAGATGCTACTAGCTAGGCCTAGAGGCCTTAGAGAGTATTTTATGTCCTTACTTTTGACTTTACTTTGGGGATAAAGTAGATTTTTAAGTATGGGATGGTGAAAGTCCCATTGTTTTGGGTGAAGTGATTAGTGTAGGATCTTAGTATTTAGTTGTTTTTCTAGTTCTTGGGTTAAATTTTTTAAATTTGAAAAATATTACAAAAAGATTTTTTCTTTTTAGTTTTCAGTATAGTTGATTCAGTCTAGTAGGTGCACACTTCACCCAACCAATGGTTGCTCTTTTTGGTTCTTTTCCACGGGGCCGCCCTTTGAACCCAATATTTTTTTTCTCTTTAGGAATAGATTTTAAAATTTTTATGTTAGTTAAGTAAGATGTTCTTTTTTGTGTTATGTATGATTTCATGATGCAAGTATTTTTGTTTGTTAAAGCATGTGGTTTATGGAGAGTTACTACTTTTGAGATGCCTATGCTCTAATTTATGACTTATGTGTGTTTTTGGCTTAATTTTTAATTCATGTGATTGTGTGGTTAGGAGTCTATGATGATCCTACTTGAGTTGAGCATGTTCCATGTGTGGTGTGATGTTGTTGTGTATTCCTTATTGCATTTGACATCAAGAACACACATGATGTGTGTGCAAAGTGAAATAAAGATTGTGGGTTTAGGAGAGGTATAGGTGTTTCTTTAATAGCTATTTTTATACCTTTTTTTATATACTCTTGTGCATAATCATAGTTAGCCCTATTGAGCCTTTAACCTATTTTGTTAGTAGGATCGTATGTAGCAGATTCTTTTTTTTGGTTGACCTTAATTTGATCAAAAGTTCCTAAGCGCTTTAATTGAGAATTAATTAAGTGAAGGAGTGAAAAAATAAAAATAAAAAAAGGTGAACGTGAGGCCTTAAGAAATAACTATTAGTATTGCAAATTGATATATATTGTGATTGGGAGTTGTGTAATAAAAAGAGAGATATTGTGCTAAAATTTGATCATGGGTTCATAAAGAATACTCCCTCCATAATACTTGTGAATTGGCTTAATGATATGGGGTAAAACAAAAGATGTTTGTAGATAGAAATGGTGGAAATTGATTGTTAATAGATTGATCTTAATGTTCATGTGATGTATTAAAGCGCTTAGGGAAGTTAGTCAATATTTTACCTAAATAGTTCACAACCGTCCATTATCATACATTACAACCCTTAAAGACCTACTTGATCCTAAGCCTTACTTTCTGACATTAGTAGAGTACTACACTAAGGGCAAGCCTATGTTTCATCATGTGTAACTTGTAAATTATTTATGGGAGTGAGCATAATTTGATTTTTATACCCATTTGTGTGCTAATTTTATCTTTGTGAGTGTGTAATGGGTAACTCTCTTGTGCTGAGAGAACATGTTTGATGATAGTTAGGTGATTTATATGATCTCTATGATTGATTAATATGCATGAGTTTGCCAACTTGGTGAGTCAATTATTGAGGTTAGTACATTCTAGAGTAGTATTCATGAGTTGTCAATTGTACAAATATGCTTGTGTGTGAAACCTGCTATTTGTGTGGTCATTGTAGTACTAGCTGGAATATTTTGCTCGTTATAGAAGTGTAGAGTTTTCTCTGATTATGATGCTTACATTAAAGAGTTGTTTGAGTACTAACAAGGTTGTAAGTGTGGGGTGATGATCTAAGGTGGATCTATGCACCTTAGTGTCCGGGCTTATTTAGTTTAATTTAGAGGAACTCTCTTATTCTTAATGAATAAATCTTGGTATAATTGAGAATATAAGTGTTAAAGTACTTGATTGTAATGTTTATGGTGTTTTTCAAATAAGTTTGGAATGAATTTGGTCACATAGAGTTTAGACGAAAAAACTAGCATTACTAGGTTGAGCTATGTATTGTTCTAGTTGATCTTGATGGATTCTAGTGTGTGTACTGAGTTAATAAGGGTGTGATTATGTAATTATGTTTGGTATAAATTTTTTATAGTGTTTAAGGTTCAATTGAAACAAGCCAAGAGACAAAACACAAAGTTAAAGATCAAAAGGACAAAACTAGTACTCTTAGCTTTAGTTACTAGTTCATCGTCTGACATTGCATGTTGTTTTGAATCTAATTTGTGATGTTTTAGGCTATATGATCCTTGATGAGTTGATCATGATGATATATGGATGGTAAAAAATGCTTGAAATCAAGTGGAAACACCACCACCAAGCTTGGAATGGATGGACAAACACATGATATATGGATGACGCGCCCTTCGAGGCATCCTAAATTAAGAATTACATTATAGAACCATGATTAGGGTGGCCCACGAACCCTAGGAATTGCTATAATAGTGTGACATGCCCCTATGTCAAAATTGGCAGCTTGTGTCCAAGTATAAATTGGATACTTAGTTGTTATGCTTCACACCTTGGACGACCTTTGGACTTGAAAGGAGGCTATAGAATGATTTAATTAGGGTTTTTGTTCCATTACTTTAGTTTGTTTTATGTATTTTAACATGTATTCATTCATTGTGATTACAGTTATGACCATGATCGGCAAAACACCCTTTTCTAAGGTTAAGGCCAAGAACATGAGTATTATGTTATGAATTGATCTATTTTGGTTTTTTATCATATAGGGTTGTTTATTTATCCATTTTATCACTATTTTAAGGATTCGAGACAATTAGAATACAGGTATAATCATCTTGTGAACCTGGGAGGAAGAACAAAAGAATAGAACATGGGATAAATAGAATAGAACTGTAATCCTCCAGTTGAATGAAGTTATAATTTGAATTTAGTGTAGGAATATACCTATCTGCTCTCTTTGTTTCTAGTACGGGATACAATATGAACATATTTAACTTAGTTCTCACATCCTAACTCAATGATGTAGTAGTGGGGCTAAGTTAGATGATTGATTGGAGGTTCGAAAGGCCATAGTTATCGTATAGACCCATGAACAAAAAACCAAGATAATTAACCTAACCAATAAAGTTCTATAGTGTAGTATGATTGGTCGTAGTGCCTTAACCTTAGTTTCTCGCCATTGTTGTTCAAGAACTTTTAGTTTACCACATTGTTAAATTTACTCTTAGTTTATTCTCAAACAATCTTGTATTTACTTTAGCATTAAGTTAATCTTAATAGTTGGACAAGTCTAGGATATTTGTTAACACAAGTCTCTGGGGGATAGATACTTGGCTAGTATAAGGCCACTATATTACTTAGTGAGGCCACATACACTTACGTGTGCACTTAGGCGCAACATATGCCTCTGAACTGTGATATTAGTTTTGCTATTGATGTGAAGTTGGGCACCAATCCCATTTAAATCTATCTCTATAGGATGTCCCCAGCTTAGTTGAATGAAGAAGTTGAAGGGGCAGTTGGAAGATTTGTTGAGTGACAGGTTTATTAGACCTAGTGTATCTCCTTGGGTCTGTCTGTTTTATATTTAAAGATAAAGGAAGGTTCTATGCATATTTGTATTGATTATAGGTATTTAAACCAGGTGATGGTCAATAACAAGTATCCTCATCCTCGCATCAATGATCTGTTTGACTAGCTTCAGGCCATTTTGGTGTTTTGCAAGTTTGATTTGAGATTTATGTACCATCAGTTAAAGATTAGAGAATCAGATATTCCAAAGACAAATTTTCAAACTCGATAAGGTCATTATGAGTTTTTGGTCATGTCATTGGGTTAACCAATGCCCCTACAATATTTATGGAGTTTATGAACCAAATATTTTAATCATATCTCTACTCCTTTATGATTGTATTTATAGATAGTCGACATGTAATGCATTTCAGGATTGTGCTCTAGGGGTTGATTGATGAGAAGTTGTATGCTAAGTTTCCTAAGTGTGTGTTTTGGTTGGATTCTATCTCTTTCTTTTGTCATGTGGTAACTAAGGATGGTATTATGGTTGATCTGGCTAAGATTGTGATAATTTGTTACTAGGCTAGAACTACTTCTCCACTGAGATTAAGTTTTTTGTCGGTTTACGAGTTAATATTGGCATTTTATAGAGTGTTCTCATCTATTACAGCTCATTTGACCAAGTTAACTTAGAAAAGAGTGGTTTTTTAGTGGTCAAATACATGTGAGAAGAGCTTTCATAAGCTTAATGAGTTGATGAATTAGGCTCATATCTTGATTTTGACTAAGAGAGGTATGGATTTTACCATATTTTGTGATGCTTCAAGTGTTGGTTTGGGTGTAGTGTTTATGCTAGAGGGAAAGGTGATTGCTTATGCCTCTCATTTGTTGAATCATCATGCGAGAAATCACCCTAACCATGATTTAGAGTTAGTATTTTTAGTTTTTGTGTAGAAGTTTTTGCATCATTACTAGTATGGAGTGAATTGTGAGATTTTCTTAGACCATTTTATCCATCGGTACTTCTTCGGACAGCGAGATCTTAGTATGATGTAGTGGTATTGGCTTGAGTTGCTCAAGGGTTATGCCATCTCTATTTTGTATCAGTTTAGCAATACTAATGTGGTTGCGGATACCTTGAGTTAAAATTTGATTGGTATGGCATATTTAGATCATCTCTAACACAGGAAAGGCCGTTAATATTAGAGGTTCGGTCTTTAGCTAACAGATGGTTAGGCTTGATATTTTGACACCCATGTGTGTTTTAGCCTTTTTTTATGCAAGATATTTCTTTATGAAGCATATTTAAACTCACCAATTTAATGATGATAGGGATAAGGTGTTAATTGGAAAGGCTAAGCAAACCCCTTGTGATTCTAGTAGTGTATTGACGATTAGTGGTCGAGTTTGTGTGCAGAGAGACAGAGATTGGGTGAGAATGGTTTTAGTGGAGGCCCATTTCTCTAGATATTTTATTCATCTAAGTCTGACCAAGATTTATTAGAATTTGAAGTAGCGTTATTAGTGGGGTGGTATAAATAAGGAAATGGCGGATTTTATAGCTTGTTATGTGTGTTGCCATCAGGTGAAGGCTGAACATCAGAGATTTCCCATTCTTCAGTTAAAGTAGGAGTAAATCACTCATTACTTTATGAATGGGTGTCCTTGTACTTCTCGCAGCTCTAACAGTAATTAGGTTATCGTGGATAGGTTCCCAATTAAGATTTCCATCGGTGCTAAGAGGTTAGGTCGTATCTATATTTTTTGAGATAGTTCTCCTTCAGGGGGTACCTATGTCTATTATTTTAGAAAGAGGCTCAGCGTTCACTTCTAGCTTCTAGCGGACTTTTGAGGAGGAGTTGTGTACTTGGGTTGACCCTTAGCACAATTTTCCACCCTCATACTGATGGTTTATTAGATCAAACTATTAGAGTTTTGGAGTATATGTTTTGTGCATATGTTACGGATTTGAGGGGTTAGTGGGAGCTACATTTGGCCTTGGTGGAGTTTGCTTATAATAATAGCTACCATTCGAGTATCGAGATATCCCCTTTTGAGGCATTGTATAATAGGCATTGTCGATCCCCTTTTGATTGGTTTGAGACTTCAAAGGATAGACCCATGCTACTAACTTGATTTGTTAGTCTTTGGATAGAGTTTGGAAGATCTAAAATAGGCTTTGAGCAGCTTATAATAGGTAAAAATAATATGCAGACCGCAGGTTTTGTGACTTGAAGTTTGGGATTTGTGATAGAGTCTCCCTTCGTACGTCATCCATTAAAGGCATGATGAGGTTTGAGAAGAGGGGCAAGCTTAGTCCCAGGTATAATGGGTCTTTTGAGATTCTTCAGATAGTTGAGGAAGTGTGCTTATAAGTTGGCCTTACCTCTAGACTTTCAGTCATCTATCTAGTTTTTCATGTATCTATACTTGGCACTATTTTCCAAATGAGGGTCACTGCTTCATTTGGACTCAGCTCAGTAGGATGAGAGGTTGACCTAGGTTGAGGAGTGTGTTTATTTTAGACAGGAATGTGAGACAGTTGCGTTCTAAATATATTCCAATTGTTATGGTTCAGTGGAGGCACCTTCCTTTTAAGGAGGCTACTAGGGAGGTCGAGTCTAATATGTGTAATAGTTACCCTCAGCTTTTTGTCGATTCTGGTATTTTTTTGCCTTTAGTTCGGGGATCAAATAGATTTTTAGTGGTAGATGTTTAATGACCTAAATTTATGAAATTTTTATTTTTATTTTTTTAGAATATGTTACCTTTCTTTGTAGTTGCTACATGTTGATTTTGAGGTTCGAGAGTGATTGTCACAATTTTTGAAATGTGATCGAGAACCATTTATGCGAGTTTGGGGATGGTTGGTACTATTCTTGGTTGTATGAGATGCTCTTTACTTATCACACCACTTCTTGAATTTATGACGACATTCATTTCAATTTTTTTATTATTATTATACTGGTATTGGTCTGACTTCCTTTGAGGAGTCTCGACTTTGTCTTATTTTTGTTGATACATGCATTTTCTTTTAAGTATGGGTAATTGTCTTACTTATCAAGGTTCAGCCACTATAAGCGTCATCATGATCCATTTTTGGATCGTGACAAGAGGAATGAGAAAAATAACAAAGAAAACTACTGAAATTAAAGAAAATTATTTTATTAATAATTCAAAGGCATAAATTTTTAGCTTTAATTTCTAACAAAAAATAAATAAAAAATGATGTTCACATATTTATAAATTAAAATAACACCAAAAGAGGAAACTAACACCTAAAGCTATATATGACTCTAGTAAAAAATATAATTTAAAATACTAAAAATTAGCTACCGATAAACTAAAATTTTGCAAAATAAATCATTCAAAGAGAATGTAGCTAGCTAGAAGTGGGCATTCGGTTTGTTTGATTTCAATGTTTAATATCGATTCGGTTTTTCGATCTTTGGATTGACCAAAATTACAACAGTAACCAAATAGAAATAAATTTGTTTGGTTTGATTTCTACAAATTCAATTTGGTTATTTAGAATTTTTATTTCGGTTTTGAAGATTAAAGTAATGAGACTTTCTTTGTCGTAACTGGCCTTTCAAAATTGATGATTTTTTTTAGAAAAATAATTATTTTCAAACCTATTTTTCATTCCCAAATATAAATAACTCAACATGTATAAAATGAAATGAAATAATCATAAGTTTAACATAACACATAACTGCATCATACATAAATTTAGGTTACTTATTATATATATATATATATATATATATATATATATATATATATATAGTGAAATGTGTTTATTTATATAATTTCAGTTTTTCGGTTTAACCTAATTTTTTTCTTGAGAAATCGAAAATCGAACCGTTTAACTGAATTTCTAAAATCTGAAATCGAAACTGAAATCAAAATTAGATTTTGATTTGATTTTTTATTTTTTTCGATTTGAACCAAAATATGCCTAGCCCTATAACTAGCTGTTTTATTTATGCGATATCCAGAGACATATTTTTTACAGTGCTTTCTAGGTAAAGTCAAAATCCACTCAATGTGAAAAACTATTTTTCTAGTTACATTCTTTCTCCTGATATCTTTTTAAAAATGCATCTATTTTCTTATATTAGTTTTAGGTGTTCGGTTATGTGGATATTTGAATTGACTATTTAAAAATAGTTTATAAGTCAAATGATAAAAGTGACAAGTAGAAAATATATAATTTTGACAAGAAAAAGTTGTTCGAATGGTGATCATCTATCTCTTCCAATCCCAAAGTTGTGAGTTTGAGTTATTAAGGAGTAAAAGGGGTGAGGGCTCTTACGAAGGGTAAAAAAAGAGATTACCCAACTTTTAACTTTTGGCTTATTTTATATTTTTTGTTTGACAAAAAATAAGTGTTTAAAATCACATTGTATATTTTTCGAGTCCCCCCCCCCCCCTCCCCTCCCCCCGAAAAAACTTAGAAATCAAAAATACTTTAAATAAGTTAATCGTAATACCATCTAATTATTTAAGTATAAACAACATAAATTTCAGACCTTATGTACTTAATTACCTTCTCTCCTAGATATGTTTTCTCTCTCTCGGATTTCAAACATACATATAGATATCTCACTAACCTTATACATTACATCTTTTGTATAAGGTATAACCGTTTTACCTATATTTAAGAAAAATAAATCAGCCACCTTTATTATCTAACGCATTAACAACAATCATTAAATTAGTGATTAGTGAAACCTTAAAATCAGTAACAGTAATTCAAATTGAAAAAAAATAATAATTAGAATATCACAACTATTTCGTTAATAAAATTTGGCATTTCTCCCCTACTAATTCTTCCTGCATTAGTTCAATATCTGTTTTCCTACAAAGCTCTAACATCAATATGAACATCACAATTCTCATAAGGTATTCTTGTATTTGACAGTCAAAAAAAGTATATCAATGCTTAAAAAGTGATGGTATTGTTGTTTCAAAAAATATATCATTTTTGAGGTTGATTTCGGCCATTGTATCAGAACTGAATATTAATGAATGTAGAAAAAGATATGGCTTGGCCATTTTCAAAACAATTGGCCCACATTTGGGTCATTGGAGATTCATGGTCAATCGGTCCAAACAAATTCTTTATTACGGTTATTTCATAATTTGGGTCATTTTGGTTAAGGTAGTTAGATACAGTTCATATAGCATATTGGTTCAATCTATATACCCTACTCATATAGCTCATAAAAAATAGACCAGCAAATTTATGAGTAAAAGTTGTATCATTGTTATATAAAAAATATATATATGTAATATGATGTGCATAAAATTAATATCATTGTTGCATAATTATATATATTGTATCAATATTGTATAAAACTACCAGCAAATAGCTAGAAAATGGAATTAAAATTCAATAATCATTTTCGTGTCAATAGTTTCATTCGAAGTATTATTTATGTCCTTTCCTATTTTAGTATGTTGTGTGCGCTTTAGTTTTTAATTGATACCCTAAATGTACATGAGCTTTAAGTTGTTAAAAAATGTCTACATTTTCATTGCAATTTAGATGGGTACGTTTGCAAATTTGTACAACCTATTTCCTGCGTTGAATCTTATGAATTAAAAACCTTAATGGTAGCTAGATTCTAACTTCTAGCTAGATAATGTATTACTCGCATGTAGTACCGAATTCAATGATATACTTAAGTGCACAACGAAATAAAATTCTTCAACATTATGATCAAATTAATAATAATATTCACACAACTCAATCAATATTAAGGACAATTTGTTTTGAATTAGAGAAAAGTCATCAAAACACACCTGAATTTATTCGCTCAATTTACTTTAGCCATTTAACTTCACTGGCAATTATTTACCCGCTTAACAATTTTATAGTGAATTAAATATAACCCTGAAGATATAATACCACTCTCACAATGAAGAGTGCATTACACGCATCCATACATCAGCACCATATCACTGCCACGTCGGAGCCGTGCAAAAAAAATATTTTTAATCCCCTCCCCAACCCCCCCCCCCCCCCCCCCCCCCCCCCCCCCCCCCCCCCCCCCCCCCCCCCCCCCCCCCCCCCCACCCTTCCCCCCCCCCCCCCCCCCCCCCCTCTATGGCCACCCTTACCACCTCAGTTCAACCATTGCAACAACATCAAAAAATTTACCATTAACACAACATTCTCACCCTTCACCCACTCCACAAAAACAACAATCACACCTGCACATTTACAAACTCATTTCAATTTTCTTTCTCTTGAATGATAATTGTTATAGAAAAGAAAAAAATCGGTCAATTAATCTCCTCAAAAATTTTAATGTAATTATTTTCAACAGAAAAAAAGCGGAGTCGAAGATGACGTCAATTCATATTTGTATAGTTCATCACCTACCATTGATTTTAAAAAACAGTAAGACTTGTGATCAATTCATGAAGAAAACTTATTTAGGAAATTACAGGAAGAAAAATTTATAAATTACCAAATTAATTGAAATCAACACAAGTCTCAGTTTCCTTGAGATCGAGGGATTTGAGTTTGCCATAAATAGAAAGGGGGTGGAGTGGAATGGAGTGGTGTGGCAGGTTGAAGGAGGAGAAAGGGGATGGGGTTTTGGAGAATTTGGAATGGGGTGGTGATGTGGGGGGTGGGGGAAGGGGGGAGGACGGAGGGGGAAGGGGGTTGTTTTTTCCTTTTTCTTTTTTATATATATTTATATATTAGTGGGTCTTTTTAAAAAAAATAAATGAAAATCACGCGTTTGTATATCTTTTTTCCTTTTTTTTTTTTTAATGTCACAAACCTTTAGAGATTGAAATTAATTTATTATAAAGTTGTTAAGGGTGTAAATAAATGAAAGTTAGTTTGAATGCTTAAGTAAATTGAGCAACAAGTTCAAAAGTAAAATGATAACTTATTTCGATAACATCACTTGACATAAAAAAGTAGAGTACATAATATAGAACTATGTCCTCACAATCACAACAATTTTACTGAATTGGTAGTATTTTATTCTCACACACACACAAAAGACAACACACCATTATTTATCTTAAGGAGATTTCCAAGAGCATTTGATGCTCATTAACACTTGCGGTAGCAAAAGCAATAACGGTAAATGCCTTTTCTGATGCACTGGCCCTTGATTGTCCTGGAATCCTCTATTTTGCACTTATTGAGACAAATCTCACTCAATAAGCAAAATTTGGTACGATATTCCTTGCTCCTCCATCGACATGTTTTGCCCTCAGCAGCCTGCATCTCTGCATATAATAATAACATCTTCATAACTTCTTCCAAATCATATATTTGAATTCAAATATATATGAATTTAATTCTTCTAAAATATAAATAATAGATTATTGCATGTATAAACTATTACATATTACATAGAGAGTGCAGGTCTAAGTGTGCAACGACATAATTAGCCTGTACCACGAAAGGGTTGCGGCAAGTCAACAACAATGGTGAATAGTTGATTTATGATGAATTCTTGCAATTCTATTTAATATTTGATTGCAATTTGTTCTAAATAGAGCAAAATGGATGGTAAGTAATACTTATAGAGATCAACTGCAAGTAGATTGGGATCAATTAAGGCGTAACTATCATTATTGTTGTAACAACTATTTCCTGGAAGTATTAATATGTTAATGTAGTATTCTGTATTGTCACAAATAAAATAGCAAACAAATTAAGAAGTACAAACCATTGGATGAGATGAGGAGGAAGCATAAGAGGAGGGCAAGGAAGGCTGTGTAGCTTAATAGTGACTTTGCCATATTCCTATACTTTGGATGTAATTAATGATCTTTCTATTTTATTTGAAGTGATTTGTGTGCTGAAACCATCAAGTGAAAGAAGTATTTATAGCAAGGCCTTGCAATTTATTTAATGGATAAGTCAATTGTTCCAATAAAAATGTAAGCAACTGGTTGGCTATTCAAACAAAGGAAGAAACGAGGAGTTGATGAAAAGAAGCGTTTGATATTATGAATTTATATACATACCAAATATTTGATACCTTAAGATGGATCATTTAAGAAATGAAGCAAGAGAACGTAGATATTTAGATGGACGGAGAATGGATATATTGCATAAAAGAACTGAGTTTGAGGGGAATATTAGTCATTTGATTGGTTGGTTATATGAACTTTCACCTTATTGGTAGGGATTCGATTCGTAATAATTCCCTTCCCTAGTTCTCCTTCACCATCTCATCTTTTGAAAAAAAGAATCTCTACAATATCAATGTGTGCAACAAAATTTTATCAGTACGAAATTCGAATTATATTAAATTAAAAATATATTAATTCAAATAAATATTGTGGATTAATATAATTAGATTAACTAGTATAGGTACACACGCGATGCGCGAAATACTTATTTATGAAAATATCACTAAAAAAATACTAACTTATTCATTTGAAATAATAAAATTAAAATTTTAAAATTTCTTACTGTATCATATTAACATATTTTAAATTGATTATGAAATATCAAAAATAATTGTTCATAGTAAAATTATAATTAATCATTAATATATAATTATAGTTGTAATTATTTTAAATATTTGGATATGAAAAAAATGAAACTAGTATTTTATCATATTTTATTGACAACTTTAAAAGATAATAAATATAAAATGTTAAACATTAAATAATTGTTATTCTATATATTTGTAATCATTAAGATATGTGACTACAATTTTAATATTTCATTTAAAATTTTACTTTTTTCTGATTATCAATTCAAAATCAGCAACTACACTAAAACTATTCGATTATTTCTAATTTTTCAAATTTAAAAATTTACTTCTCAGTTATAAAACTAAGCACATACGATTTATTATTTTTCTTATTTAAGAAATAAAAAAAGATTTTCTCCTTCCCCTACCCCTGTGTGTGTATTTTTTTTTGGAAAAATATTTTTTCTACCCATCCCTACCCCTACCTACATCGATCATCCCGCATACACCACCTCCTAATCATGAACCACCTTTCTTACCCCTCGCCCCATCCATCACAATTTCGTGCTCTCCCCCTTCCAGCCACAATATTCATCACTTTATATATAATAATTTTTGGTTCTTTTTCTTTTTGTGTGTGTATATATATACACACACAAATGACTAAAAAATATTTTTTAAAATTTCCAACTTACTAAACACATATATATTGTAAATTAATTCATATTATTAACAAAAATATTTTAATTAATCAACAAAAAATTTTCAAAAACAAAAAGTAAATAAGTACTCAACTGGTGTGCAATTTGATTTTTGATTATTTAAATATAATTTATGCCAATCATTTTTATATTTTAAGTTTGTTTTTAGTTTGAACACATATTTAAAAAATTTACTATAATTTTTAGAGTTTGTATAGAAAATCTCCGATTAAAGATGAAGAAATACTTATTACTTCACATAATCTTTGGTGGTGAAAGAGAATGAACTACTAATTTTGCACATAGTTTGCTTCGATCCATAATCATTGATAGAAAAATATTTTCAAAAATCTTAATCAAATCCACATGACAGAATAGAAAAATATATTTTTCTTCATTACCGAATCCTTTTATCGTTTATACGGAACAAAGTTCGACCTCAAAACACCATAGTTCAACTGAATTTTTTCTATAAAATTTTGTGCATAAATAAAATAAAAAAAAACTTACCATAAAAAGAAACAACGGTCGAGAACTAACAATCTGAAGATATCATTAGAGTATTTTTGGCGCTGATACCATATAAATGCAAAGAAAGTTGGATGAAAAAAGTAAATGTTATTTGATAAGCCTCCAATTATGTTTACATACATGAACTAAAACAATATACCTAAACTAACTCCTAAACAAATGTCTAAAATTATAGAAAAAACATAATTCTAGTCTAACTTATATTCTGAGTAGTGGTACAACAATAGTAAAACATTAGTTACAGCACTATTTCACAGTGATATTACTATACTTTTGGATTCAGACGGATCGACAAGAGAACATTGAGGTTCATATAGCTCATGCTTTTGAGCAAGGGGAGTACTATGAATAGCTAGATGTTGTCCCGAACTAACAATCTGCATTTATATGCTAAATGCTTTTGACTAAAATTTTCAATAAAAAATAATTTTCTACCTATCATTAGATACATAATATATTGATTTTGTCAAAAATCAAGCAACTAAACATAGGATGAAAACTATTACTTACTTGAATTTAAGGACTGATTCTAGTAGAATAAATTTAATATGTAATACAACCATCATTCATCTGCATAGAAAAAAAGCTAATGAACAACATATTAAAGCAAAATCAATTTCTAGAGAATGAAAAGTATAAGGAATATAGTAAATAATACAACCAGCATAAAGAATGCAGTAAATAACATTATATATCATTATAATAGTATATATAAGAGAGGTTAATAAATTAGAATTTCATTTCAACTCAAACTTTATTTAAATTTGAATTCAAATATCAAATCATATTTTTTTATTTAAAAAAGATCTATACTCTTCCTTATCCTTAATTTTAAATACAATATATATATATATATATATATATATATATATATATATATATATTTTATAATCTATATAATTAAATTGAGAGAAACATTTAAAATTAATAAGATTTATTCAAACATTTTTTATAATTAATAATAATAAATAAAAAATGATCAATTTGTTACTCATTCTTGTCCTTGCTATTTTATTTTATTTTTTCTCTTTCTCTCATTTATCTTCATTTCTTTCGTTTAACTGTTTTCTTATTTTCTATTTTATTATTACTTTTTAAACAAAATTAACAAATAAGTGAGCCATTGACTCATTCTCTAGTTGATATAGAGAAGATAACTCGTTCTCTAGTTCAATGTCTTATTTTAGTAGCTTATTTATTGTAAGTAATCTTCGTCTACTACTATTACTTTTATTATTATTATTATTATTATTATTATTATTTTAATTATAATAATAATACTTATTATTATTATTATTATAATTATTATTATTGGTACATATGAAAATATAAGTTTATGAAAAGCAGTAAAAGTTCATTAATGTGATGTGACTACTATTACGTGTAACGTACTATCATTATGTTCTTCCTCTTCCTCTTCCTCCTCTTCCTCTTCTTCCTCCTCCTCCTTCTCCTCCTCCTCCTCCTCTCCTCTCTTCTCCTTCTCCTTCTCCTCCTCCTCCTCCTCCTCCTCCTCCTCCTCCTTCTTACCACAACTTACTATATTTTATTTTTTTTATTATCTTACCCAAAGTATGACTTCTTGAAAACCCTAAATATGAATTTTTTAATTGTCTTATTTATCAAGGCTCAGTTGTGCTAAGTGTCATCATGACCTGCTTTTGGATCATGACAAGAGGAACGAGAAAAATAAAAAAAAAATTACTGCAATTAAAAAAATTTATTTTATTAATAATTTAAAGACATAAATTTATAGCTTTAATTTCTAACGAAAAATAAATAAATAATGATGTTCACTTAGTTGTAAATTCAAATAATACAGAAAGAGGAAACTAACACCTAAAGCTATAGATGACTTGTAAAGAATAATTTAAAATACAAAAAATTAGCTACCGATAAGAAAAAAATTTGCAAAATAAATCATTTAGAGATAATGTAACTAGCTGTTTTATTTATGCCATATCCAGAGACATTTTTTTTACAGTGCTTTATGAAAAAAGTCACAATCCACTCAATGTGAAAAACTGTTATACCAATTGCATTATTTCTAGGGGTGTGCATCAGTCGATCTGGTTCGGTTTTACGTGTTATTGATTCAGTTTATTGATTTTTGATTTTTAAATATGTAAAACCAATAACCAACCACTAAGATATTTTCTTATCGGTTTCGGTTTATCGGTTTTTTGTCCTTAACGGTTCAGTTTTTGGTTTAACCAATAAGAAACTACTTATAAAATAGAAATAGTAACAACTAACATAAAAAAATGAAATCTTAATTAACGCCAAAACCTATGCAATGCATTTTAGTTTACAAGAATCTTCAAACTTGAACTAAATGTCAGTTAGGAAAAAAATTGAATCCTAATTGTTGGAAGCTATAAATGCTTCAAGCTTTTTATTACGATAATAACCGAACTTTATATTGTGTCTTTGTTGTCCTGAATAGGTTAATACTTTGTGAATCACTGAATTATGAATTAGTAGTGCGTATAATCCATATACATACACATATCTATACATATATATATATATATACATACACATATCTATATATATATACACACATACATACACATATCTATATATATATATATATTCATACACACACACACACATATATATATATATACATACACACATATATATATACATACACACACACACATCTATATATATATATATATATATATATATATGATAATATTGACAATTGTGATTGTTCGAACTCTTGCTCTCTCTCTCCTCCCAACGGCTCTCTCTCTCCTCCTCTCTCTCTCTCCCGACCCTCTCTCCACCCCCAGCCTGCCGGCCCCCGGTTCCCGGCGCCGTCGCTGACCTTCGGCGCCGACCCGATCCGGCCACCGGCTCCGACCTACGGTCGCCGGCAACGGCTCTCTCTCTCTCCTCCCAACGGCTCTCTCTCTCCTCCTCTCTCTCTCTCCCGACCCTCTCTCCACCCCCAGCCTGCCGGCCCCCGGTTCCCGGCGCCGTCGCTGACCTTCGGCGCCGACCCGA
>NC_061118.1:135398819-135443916 GCF_002878395.1 Capsicum annuum
AATCCTATGAAGGGTAAAAAGGAGATTAACCCACTTTTAACTTTTACCTTATTTTTATATTTTTTATTTGACTAAAAAGAAATGTTTAAAAGCACATTATATATTTTCCAAATACCCCTCCACCCCCCACCCCAAAAAAAAAATAACAACTTAAAAGTCAAAAATACTCTAAATAAGTTAATCCTAAAACCATCTAATTATTTAAAGTGTCCCTTGTTGCAGTTTTTTTCATCTTCTTGTCTCCATCTTATAAAAATATAGATTTGATTATGATATGAGTATTGAAGATGACATATGTTTCTAATTGCTTTAATTAAGGAGAGATTTGAGGCATTTGACTTCATTATTTGTTCTTGAATAACACTTCAAAAGTTTATCAACTCTTTAATTCTTGAAAGACACCTTTCTGTTCCAAAGAAACCTATCAACTTCACAAAATGGTTAGAGAACTCAATCTAGAGGAACCCACGTCATAAGTTTTCATAAATTAAAAGTTCAGTTTTTATTTTCTTTATATGGAATTGACTAAAGTCATTTGTTTTGATTAATTAAATTTATGTAGTTTCCATTCTATTTCCTGAACTGCCTATTCATTCAAAGAACAAGCAATTAAAATATGTCAATTTCGCATGTTGTGCAATGTGTGCCATATTGTATTTGTTGTGCCAAGAAATAAAACCAAATTCATTTTTATGGTGTTGACATGATCGTCGTTCTTTTGTTTGGTCTTCACTACACCAAAAATGAAGATTAATATCATGATACAAAGTATTATTAAGCTGTAACGACATGTAATCTTACCTGTGAGACAAATTAACCAATTCAAAAGTAATTATAATAGCAAAGACAATTGTGGTGATAGTAAAGCACAAAGAAATATATAAATGAGATACTTTTTTAAGTTAATACAATGTGAAACTACATTATGTAATGTCCAAAGGAATGATGTTACAAGTCATGGGCTACACCCTCGGTCCACCTTTTACTTATCCACTCTACTATAAATATATGTCCAATAATATTTATTCAATTTAGAAAATTAATAAGTAATTTATCAATTTCTATCTATTTAATCTTAGTTATTAATTACATTATTGCTCAATGCATTTATCTAATCATTAAATTAATTATATTTAAAGTGTGATATGATAAAGGTACCCATATCATTTACTGTTTCTTAATCTGTATCATAAACAACTTTCTGTAGAAGGAGTATTAAAAATAAAAGGCACTCCCTCTGGTTCATATTATTAGGCCATGTTGACATATTTCTTAAGAAAATTTATTATTAAAAGTATATTTACTAACTTAACCTAATTAATGATGTTTGAATCTTTAAATTCAAATATTACTATTTATGTAGTTATTTAAGCTAAGAGTAGTATAAAATAAGTAATAAAACTTTCTTAATTTGTTAAAATAAAGAGGTAAATAAAATATTTATTTTTAATAAGAAGTCAAGTAAAATGAAACGAAAGGATAACCATTCTAAATACAAATCTGTTAGAAATATTTATTCACAAAGAAACCACATCATATTCTCATTTGTTATTACTATTGTTTACATTATCTTAGTTTACATTGTACTTCTTAATTGTCTCGTAATTCAACGAAGTAGCATTAGTTAAATAGGTTGTCTCGTAATTCAACGAAGTAGCATTAGTTAAATAGGTTGCTTGTATTAGTTATGTCAAGTGGTAAAGTTAAGATTATTTTATGGCGTTGACGTAATAGTTCTTGTGTTTGGTCTGCTATACACCAATACTGAATATTTTAATCAAAGATATATTTTACTAAATTAATTTTACTAGTGATGTTTTACTAGTGATGTTTTAGAACTCTAACTTTGATTATTTTATGCAATTACTTAATTTTGAGGGTAGTATAAAAAAATAATAATAAAACTATGTTTAATATATTTTTGTTATTGTAACAATCCTCTTTGTGATTTTTAGAATATTATGTGTTCTGACAGTTTTACTCTTCCTCATTGTTGTTTTATATTATTTATGAGTTGTCGGAATGGTTTACATGGTGCGGTGCGGGTGCGGACTAGATTTTTGCTAAACCCACACTGCATCACCTTTAAATCTGCATAAACCCGCCCCACATTCATACCCGCGCATAACCGAACTGCACCGCCCTATGTTTTAATTTTTTTTCCTTTTTTAAAAAAAAATCGTAACTCCATTGAAAATCATAATATTTTTAAATCTACAACTAGGAAATAATAACTAATTTCTATTATATCACTTTTCACCAAAAATTGTCAAAAAGTATAACGTGTACAAGTAATGATCAAATAGCATATTTTTATTAAATGAATAAAGATATTAAAAAAGCTACGATAAAATTATTTATTTGTAGTGTTATACATGTCATTTTAAGTATAATCAATTTTTAAGTAAAGAATACATATAATTTTAGGTATATTCACGAGAACAATACTAATTTTTAGCCTTTTTTAATTTGAACCCGCATATACCCGGACCCCGCACCGCACCCGCCCCGCCCCATTGTCATCCCTACTTACATGATTTTTGAAGCATTTGGGAGTGATTTTAATGAGTTTGTGATTATAAGTAGCCTTTAAAGAGGGTATAATAGACTTTGATCAATATTTCGTAACTGCACGACATATCATGTTGATCGTTTGGGGACTTATAATCTGTAGTTGTTGATTTGTGGTATCTAATATTCTGTGTTGCCCACGTGGAAGCTTTATTTGAGATTATTGGCCTCATATGTGCATTTATATGTCTTTATTCAGGATATAATGCCCGTGCAATGGCTTAATTTGATAATATAGGTCATACTGAGCATTGATTGTCTTTATCATGATAGAAGACCTAAGTCAGGGGTCGATATGATGTTAATAATTTTTGTATGCATATCAATTTTGATGGTACCTAATTTTCGTTGATAATCAACTAGAATTATGGACATCTGGAGTTGATTTCTAGGATCACTTATATATATATATATATATATATATATATTTCATGTGGGTGGATTGGATATCATCATTTGATTTGATTGTGAGCATTCACTCCATACATATACATTCATAAATATTGGTACTACTAGGGAAACACTGTTTTTAAAAGATAATGAGAAACCTTTATGAAAACCCTCACCGTGAACACGATCCAAAGAGGAGAGTTGAGATTGAAATTGAGATATAAGATATAGTAAATGGGTTGAAAACCCCCCATGGATTGTACCTAGTATCAGTAAGTTCGGTGGGTGTATAAGGAAAGTTGTGCGGCGGCTTTCATCATTCATTCCATCCACATCACATTACATTGCATTTACATTCACGTCTTGCCTATTTTTCTTAGTTTTCTTGACTTGTGTTTTGTTTTTGTGTATTTCTCCTTCATGTCTATGTTGTTGTTGTTTCCGTCTACTTGTATATATTATAATTGTTACTAGAGACGGTGTGAGCTACTATTTGGGACTTTTCTACTTATAGGTGACATGCTCATAGTATATTTTACTAATCTTTTTTCCTACTATGTTTAGTCGTTCTATGATACCAACTAAGTACAAGTAAACCCGTACTCATCCCTATTATGCCCTTTCGATGTAGATCTAGGTTTGAGTTAGACATGCAATATTTGAGTTCGTGCGAGATTAGGTAGACCTTTGAGGTACTGATGTGCTCTAGAGTTCGGGTCTGACTTTCAATATATATATATATATATATATATATATATATATATATATATCTTATTTCCCTTATGTCTTTACTTACTTTTAAAGATAGATGTATTTCAGCACTATTCAAGGTTGTATTAAAGGCTTGACTTGTTATACTACTTCTTGGTTTTATTATGACATTCATTTTGATATTCCATTATAATTGTTTATGTATTGGTCTGAATTTCTTCGAAGAGTCTCGCATTAGTCTTATTTTTGTTGATATCTATATTATCTTAAAAGATTAAGTGATGTATTACTTATAAAGGTTTAATCGTGATAAGTGCCATTATGATTCATTTTTGATTCATGACAAATTGGTATCAGAGCAATAAGGTTAGCTGATCTCATAAGTGTAAGAGTAGGAAACTTGGTAGAGCCTTGTGGATTGATACGTAGAAATCCATAACTATTATTGAGAGGCTATAAGATGTCTTTACAAAAAAACTTCTATACATTTTATTCCTTATTGTGCAGGTTATTCATACCATATGTTCTAAGATGTGTTCTACTCTTTTCTGCACAAATGCTAGCAGTAAACCTCAAGAGGTTAGGGATGCCGAGCCAACACCTAAGGATAGAGACCAGACTAGAGGGAAAAGCAAGGGTCATAGGCAATCCAGAGATAGAGGACGGGCACAAGAGGTGATCTGTTCAGAGATAGTGCTAGGTGACCTCCTATAATCCCGAGGTTTAGTATGTATGAGATACGGGGCTAGGTCAGGTCCCATAGGGTTCAGTTAGTACCCTAGTTTTGGAGGGTCTTTCGATTAAATTATTGACTTATTTGGATGATGTTCCCTTGATTGCAATTTGTGTTCTTCTAGTTTTGAGTTTGGTGTCGCTAATAGTGTAGGTGTCTTCTTATGGTATTCCTCCGACCCTAAGTATGGTTTCGCCATTTGTACTGGCATCTGCTTATGTTATTACTCATACTTCAAGTTGTGTTCTACCTTTTATACTAGTATCTGATCATGGTATTCCTAGTTCAGGGGTATAACCTTTATCTATGGTACCCCTACGTGTGGATTGAAAGGTTTATTTTCTTGGGTCCACCCAAGTTTAGGGGTATTTTTGGAGATAATGCCTATGAGTTCTTGATTGATTGGCAGGAGAAGTTATATAATCTTGGATGCCTTGATTCTTATAGAGTTTCTTATATCACCTATCAGTTGGCAGATGTGGCTAAGGATTAGTGGAGTTTGTATGTGAATTATAATCTTTTAGGTCGATTTGTTATGACCTAGTTTTAGTTTTCTAAGGCTTTCTTCGAGAGGTTTATGCCATATAGTTTGAAGACCAAATGCGTGATGAGTTTGATCATTTGGAGTAGGGCTCTATGACTATCATTGAGTATGAAGATTATTTTTTATTTTATCTAGGTATGCAGTCGCAATCAGCTCCACCGAGTTTGAGCGGATTGGAAGCTTATGAAAGAATTAGATGGTATTTTTCAGTTGGCTACAACTCAGATGATAGTCTTGGGGGCTTTTTTCATAGTTTTATTAACCATGTTAATATAAGTGAATCAATTATCTAGGCTACTCATAGTGGCACCAAGAAGGTATGTCATCATGGTGGGTTTAGTGGACACACCTCCCGAGGTAGAGGTTTCTTTTGTGAAATTTTCTTTGGTTATCAGGGTAGGCTAATTCAGAATGCTTTAAAGGATTAAGAAGTAAGCCATTATGTTTAACAACATTTGATATTCAGACATCTGATCAGAATGGTCATCTAGTTCAATCGCACTTCCTCAGATTGAGTCGAGCCATAAAAGATGTTTTATGTGTAATTAGTTTGGCCATGTTTTTGAGTATTGTACTTACTATTTTTCTAGACCTGCTCCTTTATCGATAGTAAGAGATGGTGCACAAAGTTGTAGGGGTGCAACTACTGGTGCTTGAGGAAGAGGTAGAGGCGCTCACAATGGTGAATGAGAAGTTACTTAGTCTGAGAGAGGACATAGTTAGTGCTATGCCATACCAAAAAGGCTTGAGTTAAAGGCCTCTTATGCTGTTATTAAAGGTGTTGTCCCAATTTTCTCTAGATCTGCTTCTATATTATTTTATCCTAGGTTAACTTTCTTCTGTGTATTACCTTTGCAGGCCATATAACTTGGGTGGAATTGATTGCTTTAGATATAGTTGATTTTGATATTATCCTAGGTATGGATTGGTTAGCTCCTCATCATACTATTTTGGAATATTATTCCATGATCGTGACCTTAGCTATGCCAGGTGTGCCAAGGTTAATTTAGAAGGGTATGCTTAATTCGGGTCCCGAAATGTGTTTTATCTTTTCTACATGCTTGCTACATGATAAAGAAAGGGTATTTTTCTTATTTAGATCATATTAATGATAATAGTGCTACTTCAATGCCTCTTATGGATTTCATTTAAGTTGTTCATGAGTTCATGGACGTGTTTTCTATTGAGTTTATGCTTGCTACATGAGTTTATGCACCTCAGTGTTGTTACTTGAGCTTATTTAGCTTAGTTTAGAGTAATTCTCTTGTTCTTAATGAGTAAATACTTGTGTAATTGAGCATATAAGTTTTAACATACTTTATTATAATGTTTAAGTTGTGTTTCAAACAAGTTTTGAATGAATTTGGTAACATAGAATTTAGACGAGATAACTAGTGTTACTATCTTGAGCTATGTGTTATTCTAGTTGATCTCGATGGATTCTAGTGTCTATACTGAGTTACTAAGGGTATTATTGTGTAATTATGTGTCAAATAACTTGTTTATAATTTTTAAGGTTCAATTGACACAAGCCAAGAGACAAAACACTAAGTTAAAGATCAAAAGGACAAAACTAGTACACTAAGTTTAAGTTACTAGTTCATCATATTGCATTGTATGTTGTTTTGAACTATAATTTGTGGTGTTTGATTCTATATGTTTCTGGGTGAGTTGATAATATTGATATATGGATGATACAAAAGCTATAAATCAAGGGTAAACAACACCACAAGGCTTTGAATGGATGGACAAACACATGAGACATAACTTGAAAAAAAATTGACATTTTGGAGTCATTAACGCGTCACAGATCTTACGCATTAGGGCCGTGACATTCCCTTGGGGTCATTATAAATGACCAATTATGGTATCGCACTATGATTAGGGTGTGACACAGACCCTAGTCACCGCGATAAGGGAGTAACATGTCGCTATGTCAAAATCGGCAGCTTGTGTCCAAGTATAAATAGGACACTAGTTGTTATGTTTCACACCTTGGACGACCTTGGTAATCGAAGGGAGGATTGAAAACACTTAAATTAGGATTTTATTCCATTACTTTGGTTTTTTTATTGATTTTAGCATTTATTCATTCATTGGGATTACGGTTATGTCCATGATCGGCTAAACACCCTTTTTCCAGGGTTAAGACTAAAAACATGAGTATTATGATTATGAATTAATTTTTTTGGTTTTAAGAGGATAGAAAGTGGGATAGATAGAATAGAATTGGAATCTTCCAATTGAATGAAATTATAATTTGCATTTACTATAGAAATAGAACTATATTCTCTATTTGGTTCAAGTATGGGATAATATATAAATGTATTAATCATAGTTCTCGTATCCCCGCTTAATGATGTAGTTGTGCGACTAAGTTAGATAATTGATTAGAGGTTCGAAAGGCTATAGTCATAGTATAGACCCCGTGAACTAACAACCAAGATAATTACCTAACCAATTAAGTTCTATAATGTATTATGATTGTGCATAGTTTCCTAATCCTAGTTTCTCTCCATTATTGTTCAAGAACCTCTAATTTACCGCATTGTTAAATTTACTCTTAGTTTACTCTCAAACAATCTTGTGGTTGTTTTAGCACTGAGTTAGTCTTAATAGTTGGACTAGTATGGCGTAGTTGTTAACACAAGTCTTTGAGGGATAAATACTAGTCATATAAAAAGCCATTATATTAATTGGCGAGATCGTGTACACCTGAATGTGTTTTTAGGTGCGACATGATTTTGGCGTCGTTGTTGGGGACTTATCAATAGACAACTATCTTAGTTTAGTTTTATGTTTTGATTTCATTGATGATTTTCACTTGGTATTTGTTTTGGAATTTGTAGTCAATAGGTTAGCATCCTAGTATGTTGGCAAAACATAGGGAGTTGATTGAACTAGACCCCAAGCTTGATCAATGATTTCACTAATAGAAGAGAGAAATAGTCCTTCCATACCATATCTTGCTGATTCATGAGGAACAAGATAATCCTGCTCCCATGGCTGAAGATCCACTACACCACATGACCATTCGCAAAGTGGCAACCTTACTTGCGACTAATATGACCTTTACAATTTGAAGACCAGCTTCGGGAGGTTGATTTGAACTGAATTAAAGTATAGTACAGCTTCTACATAATAGTGGAAGTTTATCGGGTTATCACATAATGATCTACAAGTCCACTTGCAAAACATTCTATAGACCAGTGACACATTCATCCCGACGAGTGCGTCAACTGATTATGTGAGGCTAACACTTTTACCCTTCTTAATATTAGGGGAATAAAAAAGTGGTTAAACACTGAGCCGGAAGGTTCAATCACAACTTGGGATGACTTATCTCAAAAGTTCCTTATATAATTCTTCCCATCTGGCAAGACCGTGAGGCTTCGCAGGGAGACTTTGAACTTTAAGAAGAGGACAAATGAGAACATGTATTATTCTTAGGAGAGGTTCAAAGCTCTTCTTTGGGACTGTCCACATCATGAGCAGTCTAATGATCTACTAGCTTACTACTTTGTTGAGGTACTTTACCATAACTCAAAAATTTTGTTAGATTCAGCTGCAGGTGGTCAGGCTTTAGAAAAGACTTATGATAAGCTATACACATTATTAAACTAGATTGCATAATAAAATACAAATTGGCAAGGTGATACCTCAAGGAGCTTAGTGAAAAAGTCTATGGGTATGATCAAAGTTGATACCATAACAGCCTTAGCCGCCCAAATTTCAGCTTTGCATATTGATGGATCAATTAAGCAAGTTGGGTGTGCATTAGTCTCAAGATTAGGTTAATGTGATGAACAGGATCCGATATAGTGTGAGATTTACAACAATAGTGGCCACTCTGCCGACTTGTGTGGAGCCAAGCTGAATCCGTCAATTTTGTGGGCAATGCACAAAAACCGAACTATGGTAATGCCTACAACCAATAGTGGTAGACTTAGCCCTTTCATTCTTGGGGAAATAATCAGCATTAACAATACCAGTAGTAGCAGAATAAAACACATGCCAATAATATTAATGAAAATTTGAAGAAGATCCTAACTATACAACAGAAGATTGCTGCTAATATAAAAAATCAGTAAATTACACAGAAACAATAGGAGCAATAGTTGGGGAAATTATAGTAGACACAAAATATCAGGTCTAAGGGTGGTTTGTCAAGTGATAATGAATTTCCATAGAAAGTTGTGGAAATTACCTTAAGGAGTGGTAAAGAGCTTAATGAAAGACCTCCAAAGAAAAATATGAAAGCAGATGCTGAGTTAGTTTCACAACAGGTTACAGAAAAAGTTGTTGATAATTTGAAAAAGTCTGAGTACCCAAAAAATAAATCTGTTCAGCAAGTAAATCAAAGATCACCACCAATATTTCTACAGAGGATTTTAAAGGCAAAAGAGGATACATGTTTCTAGAAGTTCTTTGACACTTTCAGAGAGTTTCACATTAATTTTTCTCTTTTAGATGTTTTGTAGATGAATTCCCATGTACACAAAGTACTTGAAGAATATGATGACTAATAAAGTGAAGCTACAAAAAATTGAGATGGTGGTATTAACAGAGAAGTAAAGCTCTGTGGTAATAGAAAAGATGCCCAAAAAGCTTAAGGACCCAGCATTGAGTGATTCGAGAAGAGAGAATAAATTTGGTGCCTCTTTCTATGTTTAATAATCTTAGGTTGGGTGAGTTATGGTTGTGCTCTTTGATGATCGAATTGGCGAACAAGACCATAGTTAAGTCCAAAGGATTAATAGAAAACATGCTTATAAAGGTTGGTAAGTTTGTAATTTCTTCTAATTGTATTATTTTGGATTATGATACAGACAGCAGGGTACTAATAATTCTTGGATGTCCATTCTTATCCACGGGAGGAGCATTCATAGATGTGAGAGAGGGCACTCTCACAATGAGATTGGATGATAAAGAGATGGTTTTCAAAGTTTATAAGCCACTTAATCTACCTTTCCACTACAAATATTTTGGTATGATTAAAGTGATGGAAGTGAAAAAATGTGGGTTAGTAAGAAGTGCACCACCAAAGACCTTTTTGGATAGTCTCATTGAGTTGACTGAGTAACTATCTATGCCCAAGGTGATGATGATTGATGAGTGTTAAAAGGCCAATGTTGTGAAATATGATGACCTTAAGAGTTCACACTCAAGAAGTCAGAAACAAATAAGAAGAAGACCTCTAAGTAGGAGGAAACAGATGAAGAAATTTAATTGAGTTGTAATGTTGGGTCATGCCGCGATGCTATATTAGGCACTACTTGGGAGGCAACCCATGTTAATCATGGTTTTATTTTAGTATTTTAGTTTTACTTCACGTAGTTTTTATTTTTGTTTTGAGTGAAAAGTTGATGGGAAGTCTGAGTATTAGAGAATCATATTACGGACCTTGCCAAGGCTAAGTGTGGGGTCCCCAGACCCTCTTAATGTTCAAAGATGCTACTAGCTAGGCCTAGAGGCCTTAGGGGGCATTTTATATCCTTACTTTTGAATTTACTTTGGGGACAAACTAGATTTTTAAGTATGTGGTGGTGAAATTCCCATTGGTTTTGGTGAATTGATTACTGTAGGATCTAAGTATTTAGTTGTTTTTCTAATTTTTGGGTTAAGATTGGAAAATTTGAAAAAACTTACAAAAATATTTTTTCTTTTTAGTTTTTAGTATAGTTGATTTATTCTAGTAGGTGCACACTCCACCCAACCCATGGTTGTTCTTTTTAGTTCTTTTTCATGGGGTGCTCTTTGAACCCAGTATCTTTTTTCCTTTTAGTAGTAGATTTTAAAATTTTTTGTATTAGTTAAGATGTTCTTTTTTGTATTATGTATTATTGCATGATGCAAGTATTTTTGCATGTTAAAGCATGTGGTTTATGGTGAATTACTACTTTTGAGATGCCTATGCTCTAGTTTATGACTTATGTGTGTTGTTGGATTAATTTTTAATTCATGTGATTATGTGGTTAAGAGTTTATGATGATCCTACTTGAGTTAAGCATGTTCCATGTGTGGTGTAAGGTTGTTGTGTATTCCTTGTTGTATTTGTTATCTAGAACTTGAACGGTGTGTGTGCAAAGTGAAATAAAGTTTGTGGGTTTAGGAGATGATATAGGCATTTCTTTAATAGCTTTGTTTTATATCTTTCTTAAACTACTCTTGTGCATATCATAGTTAGCCCCATTGAGCCTTTAACCTATTTTGTTGGTAGCCTTGTATTTAGAATTTTCCTTTTTGTTAGTTGACCTTAATTTGATCCAAAGATCCTAAGTGCTTAACTGAGAATTAATGAAGTGAAGGAGTGTAAAAATAAGAAGAAAATAGGTAAAAGTGATCCCCCAAGAAATAGCTATTAGTGTTGCAAATTAATATGTGTTGCGATTGGGAGTTTTGTAATGAAAAGAGAGATATTGTGCTAAAATTTGATCATGAGTTGATAAAGAATACTCCATCCATAATACTTGTGAATTGGCTTAATGAGATGGGGGAAAACAAAAGATGTGTGTAGATAGAAGTGGTGTAGATTAATTGTTAATGTTCATGTGATGTATTAAAGCACTTGGGAAGTTAGTCACTAGTTTACCTAAATAGTTCCCATCTATCCCTTAGTATACATTACAAACTTTAAAGACCTACTTAATCCCAAGCCTTACTTTCTGACATTAGTAGAGTACAACACTAAGGGCAACCCTATGGTTCACAATATGTAACTTGTGAATTATTAATTGGAGTGAGCATAATTTGATTTTTATACCCATTCATGTGATAATTGCTTCTTTTTGAGTGCGTAATGGGTAACTCTCTTATGGTGAGGGCACATGTTTGATAATAGTTGTTTGATTTGTATGATCTCGATAATTGAATAATATGCATGAGTTTGCCAACTTAGTGAGTCAATTCTTGAGGTTAGAACATTCTGGAGTAGTATTCATGACCTGTCAATTGTACAAACATGCTTGTGTGTGAAACTTGCTATTTGTGTAGTCATTGTAGTACTAGATGGAATGTTTTGCTCATTGTAGAAGTGTGTAGTATTCTCTGATTATGATCCTTCGATTAAAGAGTTGTGGGGCTAAGTTAGATGATTGATTAGAGGTTTGGAAGGTCATAGTCATCAAATAGATCCCATGAACGAACAACCAAGATAATTAACCTAACCAATAAAGTTCTATAGTGTAGTATGATTGTTCGTAGTGCCTGAACCCCAGTTTCTCTCCATTATTTTTCAAGACCCTTTCGTTTACCGCATTGTTAAGTTTACTCTTAGTTTATTCTTAAACAATCTTGTGGTTACTTTAGCACTGAGTTAATCTTAATAGTTGGACTAGTCTGGGATACTTGTTAACACAAGTCTCTAAGGGATCGATAATTGGCTAGTAAAAGGCCACTATACTACTTAGTGAGACCACATACACTTGCGTGTGCACTTGGATGAAACATATGCCTTTGAACTATGATATTAGTTTTACTATTGATGTGAAGTTGGTCACCAAGCCTATTTAAATCTATCCCAATATGATGTCCCCAACTTAGTTGAAGGAGTTGAAGGGGCAGTTGGAATTTTTGTTAAGTGATGGGTTTATTAGACGTAGTGTATCTCCTTGGGTCTATTTGTCTTATTTGTAAAGATGAAAGAAGGTTCTATGCATATGTGTATTGATTATAGGAATTTGAACAAGGTGATGGTTAAGAGCAAGTATCCTCATCTTCGGATCGATGATTTATTTGACTAGCTTTAGGCCGTTTTGGTGTTTTCAAAGTTTGATTTGAGATTTGGGTACCATCAGTTGAAGATTAGAGCATTAGATATTCCAAAGACAACTTTTCAAACTTGATAAGGTCATTATGAGTTCTTGGTCATGTCATTGGGTTGACCAATGCCCCTATAATGTTTATGTAGTTGATGAACCAAATATTTTGTTTGTATCTCGACTCCTTTGTGATTGTATTTATAGATTGTCGACCATGTAAAGCATTTAAGGATTGTGCTCTAGAGGTCGTTTGATGAGAAGTTGTAAGCTAAGTTTCCTAAGTGTGTGTTTTTGTTGGATTCTATATCTTTCTTTGACCATGTGGTGACTAAGGATGGTATTATGGTTGATCTGGACAAGATTATGACAATTTGTGACTGGGCTAGACCTACTTCTCCATAGAGATTGAGTTTTTGTTGGTTTGCAGGCTATTATCGGCATTTTGTAGAGGGTTAGCTCTTATTGAATATGAATTTGTAGAGAAGAGATAGGGATACTTGCCTCGCATATCGGCTTTCGCTTCCCATGTAGCTCCCTTAACAGACTAATTTCTCCATAGAACCTTAATCGAGGAAACCTCTTTATTTCTCAACCTACGGATCTGACGGTCAAGGATTTCAATCGGGATTTCCTCATAGGAGAGTCTATCTTCCACGCCCATACTTTCTACAGGAATGACATAAGCTGGATCACCAAAGAATTTCTTTAGCATAGACACATGGAATACTGGATACACTAATGCTAATGCTGCAGGTAACTCTAACTCATAAGCTACTTTCCCAAATTATCTCAAAATCCTATAAGGGCCAACATAGTAGGGACTAAGCTTCCCTTCTTACCAAATCTCTTCATCCTTTTCATGGGAGAAATTTTCACATACACAAAATCACCAACATCAAATCAATCTCTCTCCTTCTCACATCTGCATAGGATTTATAATGACTTTGGGTTGTCTTCAACCATTCTCGAATCAACTAAACTTACTCCATTGCCTCATATACCAAATCTATCCTTACCAAGGTAACCTCAGCTAACTTGAACTAACTAATAGGATATCTACACCTCCTACTATACAGAGCTTCAAACAGAGCCATTTGGATACTGGAGTGATAGCTATTATTGTAGGGAAACTCAATCAAAGGTAAGTGATCATCCCAACTCCCCTTCAAATCGATAACACAAGCCCTCAACATATCCTCTAAGGTTTTAATGGCCCTCTCTGCCTGACTACCTGTCTGCAAGTGAAATGCTGTACTGAGATGAACTTGGGTACCAAGACCCTTCTAAAAAGCCTTCTAAAAATAAGAGGTAAACTGATTAACTTTATCTAAAATGATGGTCAAAGGAACCCCATCTAATATGAAGTATGGATTAGTAGAAAATGGGCATACTTGGTCATTCGGTGTATAATAACCATATAGAATCATACTGACGGTGTGTACGAGGCAACACTATAACAAAGTCCATATTCACCACTTCCCATTTCCAAGTGGAAATGCTAAACTCTTAAAGTGTACCACTAGGTCTCTGGTTCTCAACCTAACCTAGTGACAATTAGAGCACTTACTCACGAACTTCATAATATCTTTCTATATACTCTTGCACTAATAGACTTCTCACAAATTATGGTACATCTTAGAGCCTCCTGTATAAATAGAGTATCGTGAACTATGAGCTTCTACTAACATTCATTGCCTCAAACCATCCATATTTAGAACACAAAGCTTGCCCTGATAATGAAGTAAACCATTTTCCCCTTAGGATAAAACCTCAACTTTCTAGTCCATAACGACCTTCTTTAACTTAAGTAAAATAGGATCTTTATTTTGCTATTCCTTTACTTCCGCAACCAATGAAGATTCTGAACCATTCTGAACCTATACACTACTTTTGGCTGAGTCAATTCGCAACCAATGAAGATTCTAAACCATTCTGAACCTATACACTACTTTTGTCCGAGTCAATTAGTCGAACTCCCAATTTGGAAACCTGATGAAACTCATGAATAACTCCTTATCATTCTCAACAAGGTCAACACTTTCCATAGACAACCTGCTGAGGATATCAACCACAACATTGGCCTTACCCGGGTTATACAAAAAACTCATATCACAGTTTTTCAATAATACAAGACACCTTCTCTGATGAAGATTCAGATCTTTTTACATGAATACATACTGTAAAATCTTATGATTAGTAAACATGTCCACATGAACTCCATATAGGTAATGCCTCTAAATCTTTAAGGCAAAAACACTGGTGTGGGAGATAGTTACAATCAATATGCCCCAACCTAAGCTAATTGTGGTCCAACCAGTAAACCCAATTGGAAGGGTATTGGTAGCTTGCCAGGGGTACCAAAACTAGCTAGTTTGGATCCATTAAATAGATGTCCCAAGGTTCAAGGGTGTTATGCCTCTACTGATGAGGGAACCCTCAAAATCTATAGTGGCGCTGTAGGTCTTGAACCTATGGAATGCTAATAACGACACATGCCTAACTTACGGGGGAGCCTCTATCCCTATGTTCATTCGGTGAAAAGTATGACTCCTAATTGAATGGCATTGGTATTTTTATTCATTTTGCATGATCTGGTACTGATAAGTGATCATTAGGATAATCTTTTGAATTTAATGAAACAAGCATTACCTGAATAAATTGTAACCTAAAAACTCAAGCATGCATAATTTTCCTAGGTATTGAGTGTTCATAACCTACCAGCACTATCTAATGTAGAATTAAATAATCCATGGTAGAAAAAAGTCATGATTAACACCCCATATTTCAATAACTAATCATGAAGTGGATATTTGCATTTTCAAATATATGGAAACAAAAATATCATAAGGGAATATATTTTCATGGTTTACAATCAAAACAATTAAGAGGAGATTCAAAAAATTCATGGTTAACTTGGAACCCCATAAAAAAAGAGAAAAGAGATTTATACTTGAAAGTTTAGAGAGTTCTTGGGACTCAATGGGTGGAAGGGGCCCACTGATGAATATCCCACATTCTTGGTAGTAAGATCCTTGGAAAATTTCTTGGTACTGATCTTTCTCTTTAAAAACCTTAGTCAGCTAGAGGAAGATAGAAAAATCACCCCTTTGATCTCTTTTGGGTGGAATATGCTTAATTGATGAATTTAGGGCATTTGGCCTTTCATACCCCCCTTTGGTAAGCCTAAATGACATGTGTTAGTCTTTAGAAGCAGTGGGAAAACACATAAAAGTCCCTATAAAAACGTGTAGGAAAAACCTACTAGTCATTATGACTCACCTCATGACTCGTTATGACTGGTTTGAGTTGTAGTTTGACTCATAACCTGGGATCTTAGGGTCCTCCGTTCATTCTGTTATGACTATGACTCACCACCTAATGATTCATAGTCTGAGGATGGGTCCTTGATCATACACTGGTCAGGATACGGGTCCACACAATGACTCGTAAGAACTGGCTATGAGTCGTATGCTAGACTCATAACCATTGAAAAGGATTCTTAGCTAAACAATGTTGAGACTACGAGTCTCTCCCAATGACTCATAATGTCAGATTAGTAATTATAGAGTGGAGTCGTTGTCATGGGTTAAAACTTAATACCTTTAATATTATGACTATGACTCCCTGTAGTGACTCGTAAGGTATGATTATGGGTTATAAGGTGTGTTATGATCACTGGCAGCTGATAGACTCCTGGAGAAAATTTTCCATAACTTTTCACCACGACCTCAGATTGAGGTGAGACTTGGAGCACTAGAAAGCTAACTTAGTGGTCTATCTTTTGAGAGGTTTAGGCCATAAAATCTCAGGCATTAAATTTATAAGAAGGTTTAAAATCTCTAACATATCATACCATTATTTTCATTAATATTATCATCATCATTATCATTGTATTTCATATATTACACCTTTATTTGTGCTTCTATGTTTAATTTGATCCTTATTTTTTGGTTCTTCTTTTCATTCTTGTACTTTCTATATTTGATTTTATTTAGAACTTTTTGTGGAGTCAGTGTTGGCTACCATTTGAAATATTTTTTGATTGTAAGTGAGGTGTCCATAGTGTGTATTTTATATACCTTATTTTCAAATTTGCTCAGTCAACTTATGACACCTACTGAGTACAAGTGGACCATACTCAACTTTACTGTGTCCTTTTTCGATGCAGATCCAGGTACTAATCCACCACAACAGCTAGTTCGAAAGGTGGTTTAATACTTTTGAGGTAGTGGCTACTCTATGATTCCAGAGTTGACCTCTTATCCCATCCTATCTAGTTTATGTCTTGTTTTGTATTTGGAGACAAACTTGTGTTCCTTTTTGGACTTGCATTTGTATTTTCAAACTTCATATTGTATGTAGATTTTTCTTACACCGTGGCACCAGGTTTTTAAATAGTTTATGTATTATTTGATATTCAGATTTTTGCATTTATTGTATCTGTATGGTTTGACTTTTTCCTAGAAGTCTTGCCTTGGGATATTAGTGTTGTTTTTTTTTACTTTATATCAGTTTGGGTGATAGACTTACTTGTCAAGTCATAGACAAGATAAGTGCCATCATGACCCTTTTCCTTTGGTCATTACCAATAGGCATCAAAGCAACCAGGTTTATTGGTCTTATTAGGTTAAGAATAGGGTATCTAGTAGAGACTCATAAATCAGTACGTAGATATTCATATCTATCTTTGAGAGGCTATAATATATCTTTAGGAAACTTCTTTGTTTTGTTCTTTACTTTATGGATCTTTCATACCTTGTGTTCTAAATGGTATTCCACTCTTTCTGTGTAGATAGTAAGGACCTGATCCCATGAGGCTAGAGATATTGAGCCATTATCCAAGGAGATAGCCTAGTCTAAAGGACGAGTTGTGAGTCATGGATGACCCAAGGTAGAGGACAAGCATGGAGATTTTTTCCTTTTAGAGGTAGTACTAGGGCATCTCCCCTAAGCCTCAAGTTGAGTATGCTAGAGATGTAGGACCTACTCAGGTTCTGCAGAGTTTGTCTACCCCAATCTTGGAGGGGTTATTAAATCATTTACTGACTTATTTGGAGGGTGTCCCATTGAGTGCACCTAGTGTTCTCAAGCCTCGAGTATTATACCTCCATCTGTGACAGAGTATGCCTGTGGTTTTCCTCCTGCTTTGAGTGCGAATCCTCCAGTAGTAACACCATCTTCTTATAGAACTCCACAGACTCTGATTGTTGTTCCTCCTTCTAATTTGTATTCGATTATGGTATTATAAGATCAGGAGTTTAACCTTTATCTATGTTATCCCCCAATTGGGATCTCAGTCAACTAGATTCACTATATCTCCTATCTTACAAGTATATTTATGTCTTTTGGAGATTAAAAGATATTTGAGAGATTTACTTGCTTGGGTCCATCTAAGTTTAGTGAGGCTGTGGGTGAGGATGCCTATGAGTTCTTGATTGATTGCTAGGAGAAATTGAATAACCTTGGGTTATTTAAGTTGCACAGAGTTTCTTACACTACCTACCAGTTGAGAGATGCAACCAGAGATTGGTGAAGGTCACTTGTTAGTTACAGACCTCTAGGTTCCCTAGAGATGACTTGTGATCAGTTTATTGTGGCTTTTTTAGACAGGTTTGTGTATTTAATTTGTGGGATCAGATAAGATATGAGTTTGGTCACTTGGAGAAAGGATCTATGATCGCAACAGAGTATGATGAATGTTTCCATGCCTTGTATAGATATTTATTTGCTAGTATTACCATCGAGTCTATAAAGATTAGAAATTTCACAAAAGGATTAGATGTTTCACTTCAGTTGGCTACTGCCAAGATGGTAGTCTCTGGGGCATTATTTCAAATTAAATTGGATCATGCAGAAATGATTGAGTCTATTCTTTAAGCTTTTTAGGGAGGTTCAAAAAGGGTGCATTGTCAGGGCGAGTTCAGTAATTTAACTTCTCGAGGCATAGATTTTACTGGTTTGCATGACTATCATGGTATACTTGTATAGGCAGTCTTGCAGGGTTCAAATAGTAGGTCTTCTAGTTCAACGCTTAAGGGTGGTCATTCTAACTCAGTCGTACCCCTTCTTATTGATTCAGAGTTTGCTATTTGTGAGATAAATTTGGTCGTCTTTCTAAGGACTATCTCCACTGTGTTTCTAGGCTTGATCCTATATAAACTGTGAGAGGTAACCCTCAAAGAGGTAGATGTACTACTAAAGGTGTGCCAGATAGAGGTAATGGTGCCCACGATAGTAGTTGTGGGTCTACTTAGGTAGGTTATGTCGATAGTGCTATGTTAAACCTGCCAAATACAGGTAGAGGCTTCCGACGCTATTATAACTGGTATCGTCCTATTTGCTTTAGATTTGTTTTTGTATTATTTGATTTGGGGTTTACTTTCTCCTATGTGTCTACATATTTTTCTTTGGATATTGACTCTTCTAGTGAGCCTCTTTATATGTCTATCCATGTGTCTACCCCTATAGGAGACTCTTTAATGGTGGATTTGATTTACCAATTTTTTGTTGTGACCTTTGCTGGGCATGAGACTTGGGTAGATCTGATCATCATAGATAAGGTTGATTTTGATGTTATCTTAGGCATGGATTGTTTAACTTCTTATCATTCTATTCTATACTATTAGGCTATCACTGTGACTTTAGGTCCACCATGTGTGCCAAGGATAGATTGGAAGGGTGTGCTTTATTTTGGTTCTAAGAGGGTTATATTCGTCGCTTGGTTGAGAGAGGATGTTTGTCGTATTTTTTCCATATTCGTGATACTAGTGTTTCTACACCTTTTTTTGAATTTTTCCATACTTTCCGTGAGTTCATAGATGTTTTTCTATGGATTTACCTAGTATGCCTTTGAATTCAAATATTTATTTCGCATCGCTATTGATGTCGAGAAGGGCACCAAGCCCATATCTATTCTTTCTTATAGGATGGCCCCAACAGAGCTGATGGAATTAAAGGATCAATTGTAGTATTTGTTAATTAAGGAATTTACCAACCTAGTGTATCCTTGGGGTTTGCCTATCTTATTTATGAAGAAAAAAAATGGATCTATGCATATGAGTATTGATTATTGACAGCTCAACAAGGTCACAGTTAAGAATAAGTATCCTCTTTCTCATATTGATGATTTATTTGATCAGCTTTAAGGTGCTTCAGTGTTTTAAGGATTGATTTAAGGTTCGACAATCACCAATTAAGGGTTAGAGCTTCAAATTTCCTGAAGACAGCTTTTCAGACTTGATAGAGTCATTATAAGTTCTTGGTCATGTCCTTCGGGCTGACCAATGCTCTGGCCGCATTTAGGGAGTTGATGAACCGAGTGTTTCGACCATATCTTGACTCTTTTGTCATTTTATTTATAGATGATATCTTGGTTTACTCCTAGAGTAAGGTTCATCAAGATGAGCACTTAAGGATTGCGCTTTAGATATTGAGTAATGAGAAGTTGTATGTTAAGTCCTCCAAGTGTGAGTTTTGGTTCTAATCTATTTCTTTCTTAGTTTATATGGTGACCAGTAATGGTATCATGGTCGATTCGGCCAAGATTGCAGCAGTTCGTGATAAGGCTAGGTATTGTTTTCTTACCGAGATTTAGAGTTTTGTTGGTTTAGCGGGCTACTATCAATGCTATATTTAGGGTTTTTCATCTATTGTGTCTCTTTTGTCTATGTTGACTTAGAAAAATATTTCATTTTAATGGTCCAATGATTGTGTGACAAGCTTTCAAAAGCTCAAGGATTTGTTGGCCTTAGCTTCTATCTTGACCTAGCCCAAGGAGGGCATGGGTTTTACCATCTTCTGTGACCTCTGGTGTTGGGTTAGGTGTTGTGTTGATGCATAAGGGTAAGGTGATTGTTTATACTTCTCATCAGTTGAACTCCTATGAGACGAATTACCCTATACACAATTTAGATTTTGCACGGTTGTATTTGCTTTGAAGTTGTGGAGGCACTACTTTAGTGGAGTCTATTGTGAGATCTTCTCAGATCATCATAGCCTTCAGTATTTCTTTATCCACCTAGATATTAATATGAGGTAGCATCGTTGGGTTGAGCGGCTTAAGGACTATGACCTTAAAATTCTCTATCATCCGAGCAAGGCTAATGTGGTTGTGGATGCCTTGAGTAGGAAGTCGACTATTTTGGGTAGCTTGGTGCATCTTTTGACCTAGGAGAGGCCTTCATTAATAAAGGTTCAATCCTTAGATAACCAGATGGTTATTGAAATGGAATCAAACTACGAAAACTAAAGACGATACAACAAGGTAAAGATAATCGATAAGATAGATAATTAGACACATGAAAAGAAGTAACCAAGAACAAAATAGTATGTCAAACTCCAATAACCTTAATTACAATCTAATCGAACACCTAGTTCCTACGCTAATCAAGAGGGAGATAAATGCCCTCTACACCAATGTTTCTAAACCAAAGTTCAACAAAAGTTGTCCACTACTCTCACTCAATGGAGAAACATTCATCAATTCATCAATAATCAAGCAAAAACTAAGAGAATGAGATAGCCTCAAAAGAATTTATAGTTTAGGCTAATTATTACAATTTTAGGGGACAAACGTGACCCAATTTCAAGAAAAGGCCCACTTGGGGCTGTTTTGATCCGCTCTTGAAATGCTAGAGTGGATCAAAAGTGGATCCAAAATGCCTTGGGCGCAAGTCCTTTTCAAGGGGCTTTCTAGACCTATTTTAACTTCGCTTGTCTCCTCCAACGATTATTGGACCAATGTGAGTGCGATCATCAATAAATAATACCCTCTTGATGGTAAGAAGGCTTCTTCAAATACCTCCTGCTTCATAAACAATCCCTTGATCTTTTGAAGCTCCTGGGCTTGAATTCTAGTGAATGGCTTAGAGCTAATTCAGATTGTATCATCCTCTCCATCTTAAGAAGAAATTGACCTCAAATTCAAAGGGTGATCTTCTATCATGTTAAAGAGTGAAATATTACACATATTAAAGGTATTGTGTACTTGATATTCTGAAGGAAGGTCAATCTTATAGGCATGTCGTTTATCCTTTCAAGTACTTGAAATGGACCATCACCTCGGGGCATCAATTTGTATTTTCTTTGGGTGGGAAAACTATCCTTCTTAAGGTGCACCCACACCCAATCACCCGGTTCAAGCACAGACCGCTTCCTTCCCCTGGTTACTCTTTTGGCCACCTCTTGATTCCTCTTCTCTTTGAGAATTCTCACCTTCTCATGCAAATTCTTCATGGTTTCCTCCCTTTTATATCCATCTATGCTTACCATAATATCACTAGGCAAAGGAGTGAGATCTAAAGGGCTAAAGGGGTTAAAACTGTAAACACATTCAAATGGAGTCATACCAATAGCCGAACAGATAACACGATTATAGGCAAATTAAACTAGAGGTAGGTGGTCCTCCTAAGAGGCCATTTTCCTTTAACTAAGGTACACAACATAGAACCCAAGGTTTTATTTACAACCTCTATTTGCCCATCTGTTTGTGGGTGGTAAGATATTGAGAAAAGAAATTTGGTGCCAAGCCTACCCCACAATGACCTCCAAAAATGACTAAGGAACTTATAGTCCCTATCACTAACAATAGTATGAGGAATTACATGTATTTTGACAACATGCTCAACAAACAAAGAAGCCACATTAGAAGTATCATCAATTTTATGACATGGAATGAAATGGGCCATTTTTGAGAACTTATCAATCACAACAAAAATGCAATCTCAACCGCTCCTTGTCCTCAGCAATCCCAAAATAAAATCCATAGAGATGTCAAGCCAATAGCATTGAGGAGTGGGTAGTGGGGTATATAATCCTTTAGGGAGAAGGCGGGATTTCTCACCTCTACAATCCATGCATTGGTCATAAATTCTAGCAACATCTTGACGCATCTTTGGCCGCTAGAATTGTTCCTCTATGATTCCAAGGGTTTTGTTAATTCCAAAGTGACCCATCATACCCCCATCATGTGCCTCTCTTACAAACAATTCTCTCCATGAGCTAGAAGGTACATACAACCTTCTTTTTTTGAACAAGAAACCATCAAACTTAGAGTAGGGCATAGAAACACTATCCCTCTCCCATCTTTCCTTACCCCATGTCTGACAATCTTGATAGATTTGAAAAAATTTGGGGTCCTCGGGGTACATTGTCTTTAGACTCTCAAATCCCATTAGCTTAGAAGATAATGTAGAGATAATCACATGCTTCTTAGACAATGCATCGGCTACCACATTTTCCTTTCCCTTTTTGTATTGAATTATATAAGGAAAAGTCTCTAGGAAAGCAATCAACTTAGCATATCTTTTATTAAGTTTATCTTGGTCTTGGAGATGTTTCAAGGATTTATGATCGGTCCGAAATATAAACTCCTTGGGCCACAAATATTGTTGCCAATGACTAAATTTTCTAATCAAGGCATATAACTCTAGATCATAGGTGGAATAATTTAGAGTTGCGCCCTTGAGCTTTTCACTAAAATAGCCAATAGGTTTATGATATTGCATTAAGACGAAACCTATTCCTACCTTAGTTGCATCATATTCAATCTCAAACATCTTATCAAAATTGGGTAATTGCAATAAAGGGGCAGAGCTAAGCATAACCTTTAAAGCTTTAAATGCATTGGCTTTCTCATCACCCCATTTAAAAGATTTATCCTTATGGATCACCTTGGTCAAGGGAGCAGTGATGGTACTAAATCCTTTGACAAATCGCCTATAAGAACTAGCCAACCCATGGAAGATTCTTACTTCAACAATGTATTTTGGAGTTAGCCAATTATTGATAGCGTCTATCTTAGATTCATCCACCTTGATTCCTCTTGAGCTCACAATAAATCCCAAGAAAACAACTTCATTCACACCAAAAGAACATTTTTCAATATTAGCATACAACTTCTATTTTCTAAGCACTTCTAACACATCATGCAAATGTAAGACATGTTCTTCAAGGGATTTTCTATATACTAGAACATCATCAAAATATACCACAACAAAATTCCCTATGAACGATTTTATCACATGGTTCATGAACTGCATAAAGGTACTAGGAGCGTTGGTGAGGCTAAAAGACATGACCAACCATTCATATCGACCAAACTTGGTCTTGAATACGGTCTTCCACTCATCACCCGGTTACATTTGGATTTGGTGGTACCTGCTCCTAAGATCTATCTTAAAAAACACACAAGAACCATCCAACTTATCAAGCATATCTAAATGGGGAATTGGGTGGTGATACTTTACCGTTATTTTACTGATGGCGTGGAAATCAACGTACATGCGCCATTTTCCATTATTCTTTTGCTTTAGCAACATCGGAATCACACATGTACTCATTCTTTCTTTGATGTATCCCTTTTTGAGAAGTTTCTGAACTTTTCTTTAGAGCACGTTTTTGTTCTTTAGATTACTTAGGTAGGCCAATTTGTTGGGCAATTGAGAACCCGACAAAAAATTAATTTGATGCTCAATTCCCCACTAAGTGGGGGTAATCCTTGTGAAAGCTCCTTTGGGAACACATCTCCATAATCCTGTAAAATAAGGGAAATAGAATGGGGGATAGGAGAAGTAGAGTGGTTTGCATAAAAATCATGGGCTAGGAGGAGCATAGGTGTTTTGTCATCATGCTCTTTGAAAAGATTATTTTTCCTAGCCAACATCACAAAGGGACTCTTCACTTTCACCCTCCATTCTACTTTTCTGCATCCCTCTACTAAATTTGGTCCTTCTTCTCACCTTGTTTCTTACCCTTCTCTTTCAATTCTCTCAATTTTTGGTAACCCTCATTTACTTGAGATGGCAAAAGAGGATAGAGAGTGAATTTACAACCATTCAACTCAAAAGAATATCGATTGGTCCTCCCATCATGCTTGCTTGAACGATCATATTTCCATGGTCTCCCAAGAAAGAGATGACAAGTTTGCATGAGTATCACATCACAATGCACCTCATCATGATAATTCCCGAATTTGAACCGAATCACCACTTACCTAGTCACCTTCAACTCACCACAATTATTTAACCATTGAAGCTTATATGGTGTGGCATGTTTGGTTGTGGGCAACTTCAAAAAATTAACCAAAGTAGAACTGGCAACACTAGCACAATTTTCGCTATCAATGATCAAAGAGCATATATTTTCGTTTATAAGACATTTAGTATGGAATAAATTCTCCCTTTGAATAGGGTCATCTATCATCTTACTAATAATTGCACATCTCAAAACAAAATTCTAACCTCATACTCTCCATCCTGAGGCCAAGTATGTTCATTATCCTCCTCTACTTGCTAATCTTCTTGGGACCCCTCTCCATGGGCTTTTTTGTCATTCTCATCTTCTAATCCGACCTCTTCTCTAAGGTAATACAATTTTCCTTCCCTAATAATCATATTTCTCTGGTTGGGATATTCACTTGCCGTATTTCCCCACCCTTGACATTTAAAACACTGAAAACCTTTAAGATTGAGATTAGGATATTTGTTACCTTAATTCCTTGGTGGGTGCTTTTGAGTGGTCTTCTCTACGGGTTTCTTATTATTGTACTTGTATTCCTTGTTCTTGTTCCACCCTGATAATGATTTCTCTACCTCTTTACTCTTACTCCAAGTATTGGTAAATGTATACCCTTTTGGTTTGTAAGTTGGCCTTTCTTTGATATCCCTCTCAATCTCCAAGGCCGCTTGTAATATTTCTTCTATGGTATCAAACTTGTGGATAGTCATGCATAAGGAGATATCTTTGTTCAATCTAACCTTGAAGTGTATGATGTCATGGTTCGCGTTCTCTCGATGGTCGAGCTTCAAGATCAATTGTTGGAATTCATTATAATAGGCCATAACACTCTTGCTACCTTACCTCAAGTTGTACAACTTGGAAAGTAGATCATGTCTATACCTCTATGGAACATACCTTTGTCTCATTAATACCTTTAATACATCCCATGGAGGGGGTTGTCCTTCATTCAACACATTTTTAAATCTCTTAGCATAATCCCACCATGTATTGGCATACCCTTCAAAATGCGCAATGGCATAGCAAATCTTCTTCACTTAGGTGATATCATTAACTTGGAAGATCCTTTCAAAGTGGACTTCTATGAGATATAAGCTCCGGGATTACTTTTTCCTTTGGAAGTTGGAATACTAACCTTGATTGAATTGATACCCACATCTCGATCTCTATTGCCTTGTTGGTTCTATTGATCATAACCTTGAGGTTGGTTTGCTAAGTTTTCTCTATGATTAGGCACTGGACCAAATGTTCCTCATCGACATCGATAATCTCGTTGATCCAATTGTCTACCTCTCATTTCCTCCACCAATATGTCGTCTTAATCGAATACTCTGAACTCCTCTTGTTGTTCTTTCATTTCTTCCTCATCTATTTGGATGGGTTGGTTTTGATTAAGGACTGCTTGGAACGGGGGAATTTAGTTAAGTGGAGGTTGGGGTATTTGGGTTCGAGATTCATCATATTATGTTTGGTTGAATTGAGATTGGAGTGGTCGAACGGGATTTCAATTTTATTGATATGTAGTGGCTTAAGGAACGAAATTATGTTCTTGTATTAGTTGATTGATCATTGGGTTATGGTTTTCCAAGGAAAGATGAACCAAAGGATTTGGATCATGACTAATAGTTGAAGCATGGAAGTGTTGAGGTATAGATATGGATCTGTTTTGTCAACCTTCCACAATATCCACTTTTTCACCAATGAGGGATACACTCCCTTTAAAAGAATCCACCTTAAGATCAAGTGAATTTATCTTAGCGTCCGTAGAATCAATTTTATGATTGAGAGTTTCAATGGCTGCAAAATAGCATTATTTGAGTGGTTATCCATCGTTTGTGAAGTTTCGCCTTCCATAGACACTGTACCTATGAAGAAAAACACTCAAAAAAAAAAACGCGTTAGGGTTAAAGAAGTTCACCTCACAAACTCTTCACATCTTTGTTTACTTCACCTTGGATCACAAAGGTTGAAAGACGGTTTATACTTTGTGTGGTAATCGAGGTGCTAAGTTCTACTCTTGATCGTATTGGATTCTTTCTTGATGGACTCAAAGAAAGATGTAAACACTTGGATCAAGAACTAACAACGATATTAAAAAGAGAAAATCTTGAAAGAAATGGGACGATGAATGAAATGGGACTCAAGAACTAATCAATCAACTTAGTAGATGAATTACTAGTTGATAAGTAGTTTAAGATTCAAAGAAGGGATTTAAGAATCAATAAATTTAAACTAAGAATCAAACCTTGAGTAATGGAGTTTTTAAAGTGTTGAGATGAGTTTCGATGCTTGAATTTGTGTTGGAAAAGTGTTGATATTCATTTGGGTACTTGAATTGGTGTTGTTGGAGTTGATACGAATCAAAAAGGAGTGATCTACATTGGGGCATCCTGCTCTAGCAGATGGAACGCAGGTGCAAGGCACCTTGGGCGCTGATGGGGAGCAAATGGACGCAAAGGGCTGTTTGCTCACTGCCTTGGCTTGTATTTGGCCTGTGGCAGCAGGCTGGGCGCACCTTGGACGCACCTTGGATACAGGAGAAGCCTCCCTTTACTAGTTTGTTCTGTATTGGGTCTGTGGCAGTAGGCTGGGCGCACCCAAAACGCAGATCAGGACACCTTGACCGAAAATCAGCTTTCAAAGCACTCTTGTACTTCAATGGTCCCCCCATTTTGTCCTCTATTTAGAATATTCCTTTGAATCATCAAAAAGGTACTTTTACAAACACTCTTTTGCACCTTTTTCTTCACTTTTTAGGATCAAACAACCACCTTTTCCCAATAATTTTTCTTGAAGATTTGAATTTCTCTAAGAACACTCATGAACACCAAAACTTCAAAAATCTCTATCTCTTAAATCATTAATCGGAATGTGATAAAATTTTGAACCAAGGTTAATTTCGACCTTCTAAACACATTCCAAATGTCATTTTGCAAAATTCTTCCCCAAAAACTTCAAATCTTGGAACCAATTTTGAAATTGTATATCCACTTTAAAGTTCTTTAAACCCAAGCTTCCAATGATAGTATAAGGCTCAATTTTACTCCAATTTAGCTTGAATTTCTTATATATGAACACTAATAGTGTTAGGGAATGAAAATATGACACTAGAAACCCAAGAAAACAAACAAATCAAAACTCAAAATTTGACCTAAGACCTAAAACGTGAATAGTCACTTTTTTGTGATTTTTCATTTTTTGAGATGACTAGACCCAAGATTGACTTCGTAGGAAAAAATCAAGCTCGGCTCTGATAACAAATGATACGAAATCAAACTACAAAAATTAAAGATGATACAAAAAGGTAAAGATAATTAATAAGATAGATAATTAGACACAAGAAAAGAAGTAACAAAGAACAAAAGAGTATGTCAAACTCCAATACACTTAATTACAATCTAGTCAAACACCTAATTCCTATGGTGACCAAGAGGGAGATGAACGCCCTCTAAACCAATATTTCTAAACCAAAGTTCAACAAAAGTTGTCCAATATTGTCACTCAATTAAGAAGTATTCATCAATACATCAATAATCAAGCAAAAACTAAGAGAATGAGCTAGCCTCAAAAGTATTTATAGTTTAGCATAATTATTAGAATTTTAAGGCCCAAAAGTGACCCAATTGCAAGAAAAGGCCCATTAGGGGCTGTTTTGATCCTCTCTTGAATTTCTAGAGCGGATCAAAAGTAGATCCAAAGCGCCTTAGGTGTAAGTCCTTTCCAAGGGGCTTTCTATTCCCGTTTTTCCTTTGCTTGCCTCCTCTAATGATTCTTTGACCAATGTGAGTACGATCACCAACAAATAACACCCTCTTGATGGTAAGGGGGCTTCTTCAAGTACATTTTACTTCATGAACAATCCTTAGATCCTTTGAAGCTCCCGAGTTTGAGTTCTAGTGAATGACTTAGAGCTAATCTGGATTGTATCAGTTAAGCATAATATTTCCACACCTTTGTGTGCTTTAGAATTTTTGGAGACTAGATCTTCTTTGATGAAGAATATTAGCACTCATCAGTTAGATTATATTAGGTTGAGAGTGATTCAGGATAAAGTGTTAAGTGGTGAGGCTAAGGAAGACTCATTTGATTTTGATGGTATTTTGAGGATTGGAGGTTGAGTCTGTGTGCTGAGAGTGATTTATAGGATGAGACTAATATTGGAGGAGTCCCGTTGTTCTAGTTATTCCATTTATCTAGAAGTGACCAAAATGTATCATAATTTGAGATAACACTCTAGTGGAGTGGTATGAGGAAAAATATAATGGATTTTATAGCTTATTGCCTATGTTGCCAGTAGGTGAAGGTCGATTATTTGAGGCCTAGTGGTTTGTCTTAGAGGTTGCCCATTATCAAAAGGAATGGGAATGAATCACTATGGACTTCGTGACTAGGTTTCCTTATACCTCTCATGGTTCTGATAATGTTTGGGTCATCATGCACCGGTTGACCAAATCTGCTTATTTCATTTATGTCTAGGATTCTTTTAGTGTTGAGAGGTCATCTATATTCATAAGATAGTTTGTCTCCATGGTGTACTAGTGTTTATTATCTTATATAGAGGTTTAGTGTTCACTTCTCACTTCTAGAAGGTATTTCAGGAGGTGTTGGATACCCAAGTTAATCTTAATACAAATTTTCACCCCCAGACTGATGGTCAGTCAAACCAAACTATTCAGGTTTTGGAGAATATGTTCCTTGCTTATGTCATAGACTTTGGAGGTTAGTGGGATCAACATCTAGCTTTGGAAGAGTTTGTATATAATAATAACTACCATTCCAGTATTTGAATGGCTTCTTTCGAGGCTTTATATGGTTGGCTTTATCACTTCTTTGTTGGTTAATTTGAGGTTATATCTCGAGATACAAACTTGCTTCGCTAATCGTTGGATAGAGTTTGGATTATTCAGGATAGACTTTGAGCAACCTAAAGTAGGTAGAAGTGCTATGCAGACCATGCACTTCCTGCCTTGAGTGTTGGTGATTGAGTTTTCCTTTATGTTTTACCCATAAAGCGCGTGATGAGGTTTGGGAAGAGGAAAAAGCTTAGCCCAAAGTATATTGGACCATTTGAGATCCTTTGGACTATTAGGGATGTAGCTTATGAGTTAGAATTACCCTAATATTTATCAGCTATTTATCTAGTTTTTCATGATTCCATGTTTCGACTATATAATCAAGATAAGTCTCATATCATTTGTTGGGATTTAGTCCTGTTAGATAAGATTGTCCTTTATTGAGAAGCTAGTCTCCATCTTAGCTAGGGATGCTAGACAGTTGCATTCTATAGATATTCTTATGGTTAAGGTTACGTGAGACACTGATCTATAGATAAGGATATAATTAAGCTCGAGCCCAATATGCATAGTAGTTTTCCCCAACTTTTTACTATTTCAGGTATTTCCCTTGCCTTTAGTTTGAGGATGAACTAGATTCTTTGTGGTGGATATTGTATGGGCTTGAATCTGTGAAGCTTTTATTTTTATATGATTTGACCATTTTACCCTTCCCCATAGTTTCTTTGTGATGTTTTGGAGTTTGGAGATGATTTACATGGTTACCAATGCATTACAGTGTATTTTGTTTGAGTTTTTGTTTTATGGAGGTTAAAAAGGCTTTATAGTTGCCTTTGGTGAACATTTATTGTCCTACGCGTCGGATGGTAAAAAAATATTTCTCCAGTAGTTTAGAAACATCATCTTTTAGGTTAGTAGCGTGGTCGGTTCAATTTTATGGTTCTTATACCTCATCTCAACCCTCGATTCAAGAAATTCTAAAATGGGGTCTTGGGGGTCAATTTTGTGAGAATAATCCATTTTCAAAATTCTGATGTCAATATGGTGTCTAGAACATCGAATTTATTTTATTAACATATCTCATTTGCATTCACGGGATTTTGAACGAATCCTGAAGGGTCCCATCATAAATGTGGGAAAAACTCCAAGTTTGCTGGTGCAGCACCAAAGAAGTAGTCGCTTAAGCGACCTAGGGCCTCTTAAGCGGTCAGTTGATGTGGTTTAGACACTTAAGCAACTACCTATCCACTTAAGTGATGATTGATTAAGTGACCATTTAGCTGCTTAAGCGATCACAACTAGGCACCCATATAAAAATTAATTTACTCAATATTCCATCATTTTTGAGACTATGAGCTTCGGGTTTTAGAGATTTTATACAGTTTATTACATCTTCAAGATTGGGTAATCTCCAAATCCCTACTTTAATTATTTTACTTCAATTCTCATCATCTAAAGCTCATTAAAATACAATTTTAAAAGTAAAATTTTTGGAATGTTGAAAGGAGTAAAATGATTTTTTTTCAAATTTAAACCTTGTTATTAACCCATTTGCACTTGGGTTTTATTATAGGGTTTCCTTAAACCATCGGTAATGTATTTATGAACTTGAATTCTAATTTTATTCCTTTTTTTTGAAAACCCATTTCGTGGGTCCATTTTGTCCCTGACTCAAAAATGGGTGACGTGTAGATTTTAATTTTTATGTTTTAGCTGGTTTTAAGCCCGTTCGAGAGGGGAAGGCTTCGTATTAAAAGATTTTGGGATGATTTTTCTTAATTCAAGGTAGGTTATTGCTTAGCTTTATTTAGACTGGGATGAGTATTTAATATTGATATCAAAACATGTTATGGCTATAGATATTAATCATGAAAATAGTGTTATTACTTATATATGGCATTGTGGGGGGCTTATGTTGTTATTAGTAGTTTGAAACTTTATTTCTATGTATGGACCATGTTGGGGTCTTATATGACGTCATTAGCATTGTGTGTATATATTTGGTTGTTTTCTTCCTAGTAGAAATGCCTAAGTTGGGGTTTATATAATATTAATGTCATATTTATTGTATATCTCATTCTAACAGTCCATAGATTATATGGGACCATGGATGTTGGCTTAATGAGTGGATTCGAGCTCACGTGCTTGTGTATTGGTTGAATTTGAAATTCTCATTCTGTTTTGGTTGTGAGAAGTATCTCCTCATAACATATATAAAATTCATGAGGCATTGGTACCACTATGAAAATACTAGTTTTCTAACAGAAATGTGCCACCTTTAAAAACCCTCTGCCGAAGATTATGTGCCAGAGAGGAGTTATTGATATTAGATCGGTATTGGTATTGGTTATTGGATTGTATATGGGTTGTGAACCTCCCATAGTTCCTATGTCTGGAGAAGTTCTTGGTAGGTGTATATGGAGGTTGTACGACAACCTTGAACATATTACACCACCATCATCATCATCATTATCATTCTCATTGTATTTCATACATTATGCACCTTATTGTTGTACTTTCATGTTTAATTTGATGTCTATCAATTCGATACTTCTTTTTTGCAACTGTAGTTGGTATATGTCCTTTTATTTAGAACTTTTAGTAGAGTAAGTGTGGGATTCCATTTGGGACATTTTCTAATTGCAGGTAACGTGCCCATAGTGTGCATTTTATATACCTTAGTTTCTACTTTTCTTAGTCGGTCTATGATACCTACTAAGTACATGTGGATCGTACTCATTCCTATTATGCCATTTCAATGCAGATTTAGGTATGAGTGCACCGCATAATAGCTGAGTTTGGGATGTGGTTTGATACTTTTGAGGTAGTGGTCGCTCTATGCTTCTAGAGTTGACCTCCTACTCCATTCTATCTAGTTTATGTTGTGTTTTATATTCGGATACAAACTTGTGTTCCTTTTTGGAATATTAGTTGTTTTATTAGACTTTCAGTTGTATGTAGATTTTTGATACACTGTGACACCATGTTTTATGGTTGTTTATGTATTGTTTGAAATTCAGACTTCCGCATTTATTGTATATGTGTGGTTCGACTTAATTCTAGAAGTTTTACCTTGGGATATTGGTGTTATTTTCTCATTTCATATGTGTTTGGGTGATTGTCTTACTTGTCAAGGCGTAGCCGCGATAAGTGCCATCATGACCCTTATTTTGTTTCGTGCAGTAACACAAACTATTTGACAACAACAACAACAAACCCGGTGTATTCCCACATAGTGGGATCTGGAGAGGGTAAGATGTATGCATTCCATACCACTACCTTCGAAGAAGTAGAAAGGTTGTAACACAAACTATTTGAAATTAAATTAAATAATTGTTGAAATTTTTTTCATGTCTCGATTATTATTTTCTCAATTAGAATTTATTGTCTTTAAATTTTGTAACATCCTGTGGGATGATCCCTTCCTCTCATCTTAACTTTTCCAAATTTAATGCTCAAGAACTTCTAAATTACTTCTATGAGGGTCAACTCCCAGATCGCTGCCTTTAAGGCTGGTGATTCTAAGTTCCCCGCTGAGATAGAAAACACCTTGGTATCACTTTTGGAATCTTTGGAGATTTCAAAAGGAGAAAAGCCAGCATGATAGGACAACAAACACAACAAGGATCACCCGTGTCAATTCCAATTTTTGGATCTTCAACCCTAAAAGAAAAAAGGTCCTCTATAAGTGATTCAAAATAGGAAGCAGTATGGCCGAGAGAGTTAAGAAGACTTTAACTACTTGATCTCCCTGGTTCAAAAAACTCTTCCATAAAGAATGATTGTTATTCAACCAAAAAATCTTCTCCACATAAATAATGGGAGATGAACTCTTCAAAAGTCAACTTATGAGACAATCCGTTATACTCTCCAACCTCTCCAATGATCATGCAAGCAATAGTAACTGATACCTCATCTATGGAGGATCAACCTGCAAATCTAAAAAAATCTATTGAAGGTTAGGCCAAATTTGTACACAATAAAATACTGAAATTGATAATTTGGTGGATAGAAGGAAGGCTTAATAGATAGTGATTCTAGCCATGCATTAGGAAAGGCACAAGAAGTTCATAAGATAGAATATCTTATAAAATAGACACCACCTACTAAGGATATGCCCGAAGGAATGATAATAATTGAGAAGTTGAAGGGTTTGATCAAAGGAACCCTCAGAGTTAAGAATGCCACCGCCACCAAGTCTTCCATAATGTTTGACAAGCCTATACAGCTAGGATCGATAGTTTCAGGATGCATGCCAGCTATTAACCCCCTAAATTTCAACAATTTAAGAGAAACAAAAATCCAAAGCAATATGCCTCTAATAATGATCAAATACACTCTAAATATTGATGAACACGACTGTTAGCATTATATTTTACCTAACAAGAATTGAGGTTTAATCCATAGAGAACAATGTGACTAGTGATCGAGAAGTAAGGAATGGAAGTAACTCACTAAAACCAAACAAATGATATAAATGTTTAGGGGATTTTCAAATATAAAAAGTGAAACACAGATAGAATAAATTATAATGTAAACAAGTTGATCAATGACTTTCACAAACATGGAAAACAAAGATAAATGATAATAGGGAAAGAATTCTATCAACGATCCAAAAAAATACATCAATTTCAAACACATCTTTAAGAGTACAATGGAGTTTTAAGAACAGTCAAGTAACAACAACCAATTCTCAAGAGTTAATAGTCAATGAAATATGCACCTTTGCCTTATTTTTGGAACTTATTAACTTTACCAATATATCCTAACTTACATGCCCTCACAAGAAAGAAAGTCCCAAAATTTACAATATTTACAACACGTATACAAGTGATAAATGCACAAACATTGGCACACAGGAACAAATTTACCATGCTACATAGTATAATACCATAGTCTTGCTCTTATTTCAATCGCCACTAACATAAAAGTATCGGTTAGAGATCTAAAAGAACTTTTTCTAGTTTGTAAGGTAGGCTAGGGGAAGCGTAGGATAAGTATTTAGGATAAAATTTACTGCACCCCCTTGAACTCTTAAAACACAATATCATTCAAACTCTGATCATTTTCCTCTTTATTTTCATATGACATATGATTTTCATTCTAGTTCACCACCTTATTGACAACCTTTTCTTTTCCTTTTCTTTTCTCATTTTCACTCCATTTCTAATTTTTGGTCATTTTATTCAATCATTATTTTTCTCTTAAGACACTGACATAGAAAACTATAGTGCATAATTAGTTGTTCCAAGTTCTACCACACCCCCAACTTAGGCTTTTAGCCTTAAATTGGCAATTCAATTCTCAAGAAGGGTAGGGTTCAAGAGTGGAAAATTTTTCAAAAGGTTCAAGGCTTGTAATGGGTTATAAAAGAATAGTTATTAGGCTCAAATATGATAATTAGTGATAATATTTATGAACGAGTAGGATTTTAAGGCTACAGAGCTTTCTAAAAATCATGAAGAAGGCCTAAGATCATTTCTCCAATCAAATATAATCAAGACTAGCATTGAAAGATCAATTGGTTAAGTTCTAGATGACACAAACAATTACAAGAATTATTCTACAAAAACTCACCACACGTGGCATGTAAACTATTTAAGAAGAATCAATTTCATTTCCTATACAAGAACAAAAAGGAGTCATTTTCTATATTATCACTGCCTAATGAGTAAACAATCACAAAATTAGTCAAAGTATTGTCACGAACAACATTTACTTCCATGAAATTATTTTTCACAAAAAAAATTAGAAATTCATGCTCAATTAAACATTTCACAATGCAAGACTAACTCTGTTAGTACCAAATAAGCCACAATCCCACATTTTGACTCCAACAAGGAAAATAATTTAACAGCTACTCAGAAATCATCCATTACAACACTCAAAATTCTAATTCACAATAGTTGCAGGTACTCCGAATGCCCCTACACAAATGACACAATATCCAAAAACAACAATAATAATGGATTTTCCATAAGATTGTCATTACACAATCTATCATTTGGGAAAAGGTCGCTCAAAACAACTACCAAAAGAAAAACTATAAGAAGCTAACACAATAAAGAAACTAATATAGATATGAAACAAGATAAAGGAATAATTCAAATAAATCAAAATTAAACTCAAACCCGACAAGTGTGAACAACATCCATAATCACAAAAAAACACCATTCAACTTGAACTACAAACAAAGAGCTTTTTAGATGACTTAAAAACTTGTAATTAAGTACACATAGTAGAAAGAACACTTTCTAATAGAGAATATCAGATGAACAATGGATGAGATTAGAGTAAACTACACTTAGGAATTTCATTGAGCACATGGTGGACATCATAATGTAAACATCTTCAAGAGTAGTGTGGGTACTCATGAATTACCAATATTGAAATAATTCAACTTTAAATCAACAACAACAAATCCCACAACTTTAAATTATCTCCACACAATAAAAAGAACACTTCAGATTAATAATTGAAACATGGAGTAACAAAGAACAAAGTGGATGTTTCACTTAGGACTTCTATCAAACTCATGATTCTGTTAAAGTGGATACTAAGGAATTACCCATAATACGTGTCAAATGTTACACCCAAAATAAATCATTTACAAAGACCATAAATTTTGATGCCACATAATTCATTTCAATCTTGTAAAGGGCACAACAGTCTCCAACAACACCCGATAAGGGGAACAAATGTATCAAAATATTTAAATAGTACAAACCAAAATAAAAATTTTGCTATTCCACCCCTAAATTAAAGATATTGCATTGTCCCCAATGCAAGTAGAATAAAGAAAAGAAGGAGGTAATGGACTCCCTGAAGTGCACTAGGTGCGAGGATCAACATAAGACTAGCTTGTAATAGTGTAATTGTTGGAATACTAGGAGCCTTCTCATATTGGGCTCCTATTTCATTCCCATCAAGCTTTTACTTCCAGATTTGTTCAAATGACTTCCAAAAACTCTAAAATTTTGTGGACTAGTCAAAAATAAATTCCTAAGCTATTCACAAAGTTAAATTTTCATAGATAATGCAAAATTTTTGAGAAAAATGGGTTGCCTACCATCAAGTGCTTGATTTTACATAGTGGTATAACGGAAGCAAACTTACCAATCATCTATTCTTTGAGAATTTGAATATTTTCCCCAACTTCATATCACGATTTCGGTAAAGCTTGGGGGGCTAATGTAAGAAAGTGACGAGCCTAACTCTATCTTGCAATTTTAAAGTCTTAAATTTTTTACCCAACTTCACATCAAATTTTTTTAGACTCATGGGTCATTGTTGAGAAGATCATTAATCCACTTGTTAAACATCACAATTTACAATTCTTGGACTTCAAGGGAGGGATATCATTTTTCTTCTTGTAATGACAAACTTCAAAATGTAGAGACTTTTGTCCCTCATCTCTAAAATTCTCCATTTGCCTAGTTATTTTGCTTTCCATCATTTCCACCAATCACAATGTTGAAAAATATTTGGAATGAGGTTTCAATCTCTTCTTTCTAAAATATCCATCTTTCTTGACATTTTTACCCCAAAATAAACTAGAGTCTTCACAAAGGATTTGACTAGCTTTATTTTGTAACTCTAGTATTATTTTATAAATTTTAGCATCTTGCATTTTTTTTGGCTTGGTGGATTGACTAATCACCATGAATTCTTCAACACTAATATTTACCACATCTTCATTGGAACTCAACTTGACACATTATCATTGACTATTTGAAGAGGAGCATCAATGCCATAAGTTTCGATTTCACATTGAACTTCAACTTAGATATGACAAGTTTAAGTTGGATTATTTCATTACATTTATCAACATGGATTTGGAATAAATTATCCTTTATTCATAAGATACCCTCACATAGTTTCCAAAGGCTTCAAGATGTTGAGATAGGGTTAAGAGCCACTTTTAGTTTGCAATTTCCAATTTGTCAAGTGTTTCTTCATTTTGAAAAGCATTTGCACAAGGTTATTTTCTCCTTCACTACCTACTTTTGATGCCACCATATATTGATACATAAGTGGTACTACCTCACCCATTTTATATACCCGGTCCAAGTTAGTTTGGAGCATTACTTGAATTAGTTCATGACCGGCTTTTTGTGTTGCAACACTATATGATTTCTTCTATCAAACTCAAAATCAAAACTAGAAAATTCTTTAGAGCTTGGTGAAGGGAAAGAGTCATTTTCACAAGCATCACAATGTCTACTTTGACCGCCACATTCACAAAATATAGACCCCACATAGGATTGATATGGTACATATACCCCTCTCTTGGGAGTTTATTTTTATAATTTTTTCGAAAGTGGAGCCCTCCATAATAAGGACATGGGTTAATAGAATAATATTTGCAGCCACCAAATTCAATTTCATCCAAAGATGCCATAGTAACAAGTATAACGAAACAAAAATTTAACAAACACAAGAAATAAAATGACAAACGTATATTTAATGATTATTTTGGGACTTTGACAAGATTGAATATTTAATGATTATGCTAGTTGGGTATGAGAAGTTGATGCTAATTCCAGGTAAAACTCTATGGTTTATAGATATGGGTATTGATATGGTTTATAGATATGATTATGGTATGGTTAGTAGATATGGTTATTGGTAGTTGTTACGGATGTGGTTATTGGTATGACATTGGATATGGTTATTGTAATGGTGTATAGTTTTGGTTATTGGCATGGTTTACTGATATAGTTTATTGATATACTTCATTCATATGGTTTTTTTATAATATGAGTTTCGGTTCAAGTTCTGTAATTGATATGGTAATGATAATATGAGTTTTGGATAAAGTCGTACTATTGATCTGGTAGTGTTAATATGAGTTTTGATAAAAGTCCGACAATTGATGATGATATTGATAATATAGTTCCGGTATAAGTTAGACAAATAATGTTATGATGTTGATATTATTGAGGATGCTATGATGATGACGATATGAGTTGTAGTTCAAGTTCAACATTGAGAATTAGGCATGATATGATACAATATGGATGGTTTGATGGTCATATATGACATTCGGTAAGGTTATAGATCTTTAGTTAATTACTTTCCTTTGATTTCACCCTCCATGCTTATTCAGGATTGCGTTGGGTTATTTACTTTTCCATCCTTATTGGTTTATGGAAAATAATTTAGTAGTTGTAATTGTGTGAACCTTATATTACTACTTTGGATTTATTTATTTATTCATGTACAATAATATTGGAGCTTATTTCCAGGCTTACACTTATACGTAGACTTATTTTATTTTATTTTTTATCTTATTGTAGTTATACCATTATTTATTTTAGTCGGCCAATGATGCCTACTGAGTACCCATGGTTTTGGTACTCATACTACACTTCTTTACCTTTTGGTGTAGATATGAGTACTAGTAGTCGTCGTGATGTGATGCTCCTACTAGGTGGATTTTGGAGATTAGGTGAGATCTTGGAGTTGGAGTTGCCCTTTTTACTTCTATTATTGATATATAGTCTTTCGATTTTGGAGACAAACCGTATTTGACTATTTCTATACTTATGTTCCATTTGTAGTAGTTGTTGTACCAACACTACTAGGTTATGAGAAAATTATTAGTCTTTCATCTATCTATTAGACTATTATGATTATCTTATTATTATTGTAAGACTTTAAATTGTTTATTTCCAGTGTTTAGGGCATTTTACCCCAAGTTATCCCATTGCTTATAGTTTTATGCTATGGTTTAGCTTACCTACTGGAAGGATAAAGTAGGTGCCATCATGGCTTATAAATTAGGTCATGATAAATTGGTATTAGAGCATAGGTTTAACTAATATGGTTGGTACAAGAGCAAGTGTCCAGTAGAGTCCTACAGATTAGAATAATGTTGTCTGTTTCTTATCTTTAAGAGGTGATAGGACATTCTTGGGACTTCACTTCTTTCACTTATTTCATGCTAAGGTCTAGAGTTAGTTTCTAAAGCATTTCTTTAGTGTCATTCTTTCACAGATGGCTAGGACCCGTACTACTGCTACACAAGACAAGGGTCCTGAGATTAATCCTAGGGACCTGTTGCTATTCATAGATGGCCTAGAGGTCATGGACAACCTAAGGATGTGTCCTTTTCTAGGTACAAGATAGAGGGGCCTTCACCAGACCCTATTATTTCCCTTGAGCAAGAGATTCTTTTGCTCTATCTAGCAGTAAACCAGGGGCTAGCCCAGGCTCCACTGGTGTTTATTTTTTTGTAGTGCTCAAAGATGCTTTGGTTCAGCTTTTAGGATTGGTTGGTGGTGCACCGTCTGGTTGTGCATAGTCTATGGATCAAAATGGTACTGAGGTAGGGACACAACCTATAGTTGTGGATCCCAGAGTTTAGATCCCTCCTATGCCATTGGTTGGCCAACTGATAGTTTCTTAGTCGGTAGTTTCCCAACCTATTATGTTTGTTTAGGAGTAGAAGATGTTGGGTATATTTTTTTAGATTAGATCCACCTAGATTTTCTGGTGCACCGGGTAAGGATGTGTATGCATTCTTGATTGCTTGTGAGGATAGGATCCATAATTTGGGCCTATTAAGACTTGTGTTATAGATTACAGTACTTTTGAGTTGGACTTGGTAGCTCGACATTAGTGGAGAGTTCATCTTGATTCCAGGCCAACTAGATCTCCCCCATTGACATGGACTTAGTTCTCTAAGATCTTAATAAGGTGTATTGATTACAGATAGCTTAATAAGGTGATAGTGAAGAATGAATATCCTATGCATTGCACTGATGATTTACTTGATCAGCTACAAGGAACAACACTGTTCTTTAAGATTGATTCGAGATCCAATTACCATCAGTTGAGGATTCAGGCTGAGGATATCCCAAAGATGGCCTTCGGGACCCAATATGGTTGTTATGAGATTCTAGTGATGTCTTTTAGGTTGACTAATGCCCCAACCTCATTTATTGATTTGATGAACCATTTGTTCAGGCCTTTTTTTGGATTCTTTTATGATTGTTTTCACCAATGTCATCCTTGTGTATTTGAGAAGTAGAGAGGATCATATGCAGAATTTGAGAATTGTACTCTAAACTTTGAAAGATCACATGCTTTTCACCAAATTCTCTAAGTGTGATTTTTGGATCGAGTAAGTGGCATTCCCTTAAAATGTGGTGTCTAAGGATAGGATATGGTAGATCTAACATATATATAGGTTATTCATGATTGGTCCAAGCCTACTTCTCCGTCCAAGGTTCGTAGTTTTATTGGTTTGGTCAGTTACTATAGATGTTTCATTAAGTGTTTTACTGTTATTGTTGTGTCGATTACCTAATTGAATTGAAAGGAGGTTCCTTTCCAATGTTCTGAGAAGTGCGAGACAATCTTTGGAATGATCAAGAGATTTTTCACTTTAACTTCTATTTTGTCTCTTCTTGTTGAGGGTGAGGGATTCATTGTTTAATATTACACTTCTGGTATTTGTTTTGGTTATGTGTTAATGTAACAGGGTTGATTATTGCTCATGTATCAAGACAGTTGAAGGTGCTCGAGCGTAACTACCCTACTCATGAATTAGAATTAGCAGCGGTAGTTTTTATACTTAAGATTTGGAGGCATTATCTATGTAGCGTGCATTCTAAAATCTTCATGGATTATTGTATTCTTCAGTATCTTATGACCCAGAGATAGCTTAATTCTAGGCAATGTAGATGGATAGAGTTTCTTAAGGATTATAATATCTCTATCTTTTATCATCCAAGCAAGGAGAATATGGTAGAAGATGGCTTGAGTCGAAAGGCAGTAAATATGGGTACTTGGCTTGTATTTTAGTTTTTTAGAGGCTATTGTCATGAGACATTTAGTCCTTAGCCAACTTGATAGTGCGAATCAACATTTTAGACCCTAGGATGATTTTTGCTAGTGTTGAGGCAAGGTCTCACTATTTAAGTAGATTCAAGGTTGTAAATTTGATGGTATAAGACTATGCACCATCCATGATCACGTATTGAGTGTTGAGTCCAAGAGTTATACCATATATTTTGGGGGTGTTTTTAGATTTGATAGCTGCATTTGTATTATAAGGATTGATGATTTGATTTAGTCAATTTTGCGTGCGTCCTACTGCTCTAGATATTCTATTACCAAGATATAACTAGGATTTATAGAGATTTGACACAATATTACTGGTGGAATGGTATGAAGAAAGATGTAGTAGACTTTGTAGCTCGTTGCCTATGTTGTCAGTAGGTGATGGCCGAGCATTAGAGACTTGGTAGATTGATTCAGAGATTTCCCAATCTTGAGTGGAAGTTAGAGAAGATTACTGTGGACTTTGTTAGTGGTTTGCCTCATACATTTTGCAGTTCCAATGGTATTTGGGTCGTTGTGGATCGATTGACTAAGTTGGCACATTTTATTCCCGTTCAGATATCTTTTAGTACCGAGAGGTTTGTTCGTATCTAAATGATAACCTATTTGCATAGTGTGCCTATATCTATCATTTTAGATCAGGGTTCAGTGTATATTTCCAACGTCTGGAGAACTTTTTAGGAGAAGTTGAGTACTCAGGTGGATCTTAGTATAACCTTCCATCCTCAACTATTGGGCAATTAGAATAGACTATTCAGGTTCTTGAGGATATGCTCCAAGTCTATTTTATAGATTTTGAAGGTTAGTGGGAGAAACACTTAGCTTTGGTAGAGTTCGCATATAATAATAGGTTCCATTCAAGTTTTGAGATGATGTCTTTAAAGGATTTGTATGGTAGTTGATGTCATTCTATGGTTGGTTACATTGAGACTTTTGAGATTAGACCCCGTGGAACTGACTTACTTCATGAGTCATTGAATAGAGTTAGGGTGATTTAGGATAGGTTGAAGGCATCCTAGAGTAGGCAGAAAGCTTATGCAGATCGTAGACTTCATGCCTTAATATTTATAGTGATGACTTGTATTCCTTCAAGTATCTCCTATGAAGGGTGTGATAATATTTGTGAGGAAAGGAAAACTTAGCTTGATATATATTAGACCCATTGAGATTCCTGGTACAGTTGGTCAGATAGGTTCTAAGTTAGACTTGCCTCTAGATGCTGCTGTTGTCCATTAGATTTTCTATATTTCTATGTTGTGAGAATACATTACTAATCCATCTTATGTGCTTAGATAAGACTTGGTTTAATAGGATAAGTGGTTGACCTTAGTGAAGGAGCCTATGCTCATACTGGCTAGTGATGTCCGGCAGCTGTGCACTAGAGAGATTAAAGTGGTTAAGGTATAGTAGAAGCACTGCCTAATCGAGAAAGCTACTTGGGAGATCGAGAGTGAGATTCGTACCCAGTATCCTCACCAATTCGAGGCTTTAGGTACATCCTGATCCTTTACTTTTGTGAATAGAAGTTCTTTTAATAGTGGATATTGTAAAGAACCTCTAGGTTATTTTATATATTTCTGCTCATTTTTGTTATTTCGAACATTCCTATAACTGCCCTAAGTCAGTTATGACTTGCTAGAACTAACAGTTGGGTTATTGGACAGTTTATTTTATTTTTAGCACCAGGTCTCTATTTTAAAGTTGTTGCTGGTTCAAATAGGCTATCGGGTGTTACCTTTAGTCAAACGACCTTATATACCAATTTTGATAGTTCTAACAGCTTTGGAACATTGATTTTAGGCTAGGTGGACCCTTGGTCTGGGTCCTGAAGCTTCCCAACACATTTTGGGCTATTGATGTGAAGTTAAGAAAAATGGCACATAGGTGTAGGAACCATTTTTCATTGAAATGACATCAGATAGAGATTTTGGCAGTGCTATTGAGTCTGAGATGTCGAATTTGATAGGGTAGGATAGTTCATTTGTGTATACGAGATTTTGAATGAATCCTAAAGGGTCGATGGATATTCTAAATAATTCTTGAGTTTCATTTGGTGCACGCAGCTTATGCACTACTTAAGCACCCATTTGGGTCGCTTAAGTAGAGGCCCACTAATATGACCAGCCTATCGCTTAAGCAGTTAGGCTGGCCTAGTGAGGCATTATTGAAGTAGTGCCGTTACGCTTAAGCGATGGCTGCATAAACGACAAAGGGACCACCTAAGTAGTACCTGTGTAGACACTATATGTCGCTAAAGTGACACTAGATGTCTTAATTAGTGATTACTTAAGAAACCCAATTTCCACTTAAGTAGTCGTCGAATACCTCAGAAGGGTATAAAAACCCCTCTTAGCTAAATTTTCACCTTTTTTCCCATATTCAAAGAAGTGGAACCCTAAAAAGTGAAGAAACTTAAGAGAATCATTAGTGGGTGGTTTTGGAGTGCTCATAGGCTTGATTAACATGTTTCTTCTCCTTATTTGTAGTAATTTTCATTAAATTCCATGGTTGATTTCTCATGAATTCCCCCAAAATTTTCAAATTATTGGTGAATTGATTATAGCACCATTTGAGCTGAGAATTCACCCATTCTTGAGGGTAAATATTCCTTGAGCACATGGAGACCTTTTTTTTATGTAATTTTGGACCTGAAGCACAATAGTGTAATATGGACATCATTGTTCTCATTTTGATGAATTGATACTGATTTTAATAGTGTGTATCTTGCGGAAGCTTCTCAGAAAGGGAAATCGGTGGTTTAGTGAATTTTTTGGGCTTTTCTTCGGTGTCTAGGTAGGCTAGGCTAGGGAAATCGTTGGTTTATGATATTATGTTAGATATGGGATAGGATTTAGGTATTGGAAGCATGATTGGTATGACTAGTCTTATTTGGATAGTTTAGGCTATTTTGGAAGAGAAAAAACATCTTTTTCCCCCTGAACTTGTCCTCCAAAATCACTTTAGCACTTAAACTTAACTTTTGTTTATTTACCCCCTTAACATCTATAAAGTGTATTTTTTTGGTTTAATTTAGATATTTTATTAATAATCAACAAATGATGGACCAACCCACCATACAAAGGAAAACCAGCCCATTCTTATTCTTGACCCGACCCATCCCATAATTCATTTAGAAACATATACAGATAGTAGGGTTTCTAAAAGCAGTACTAGTTTCCAAATCCTATAAATATCTCCGCCTCCTTCATCTTTGTGTCTTCCTTCCTCTTTTCTATGAATCTATCTGTAATTGCTTTGAGGGTTCAATCCTACATCATCTTCAAGGTAAGTGCTGATAATCCATTCTTTGACATCTCTACTGTACCTCATACTCTTAGATTATTGATTTTACTTGTGTTTCAGCTGCATTCTCCAGTAACTAAGATAAAGCATGTATATTGGTCAAGTAATATGGATCTAGTCTTCCGCTTAAAGCTATATTAGCCAAGTAAATTTCCTTCTTCATTTCTTCAGTTGTATTTTCCAGATCTACTTTGAGTAAAATCTCTTGTTTTTCCTCTGTAGATGTGGTACTGATGATAAAAAAGATTTGATTGGCCCCACAAATGGTCAGCTTGCCTTTTTCCTATTAGGTGCATATTGCTCTATCTGCATCGATCCTCTCTTGTTGCTGGTACTCCTTCATGGTGACTGTAATAGCTGAGAAATAGTACCTTTACTGCTAATTGTTATGTAGTTACTAAATGAAACCTTTTCATTAAAAGTTTCC